>NW_027111920.1:228959-238110 GCF_000696795.3 Halyomorpha halys | reverse complement strand
AAATAATTTTTAAATGCTTGAACTGAGGGGAGAAAGGTTACAAGCATTGTTGTGATAAAAGTTTTAAGGAATAGTGTCTGCAGATAAATAAATTGACTTTGTTTTTAATTGATAATTGACTAATTAGGTAATTAAATTTATGTGGGATATACTTATTAACAAAAAAATAATTTTAGCTAATGTTTTTAATGTTTCATAGATATTGATATTTTTGACCTGGGCTGAATAGCCTGCATGAAGTTTAGAGTTGTTAAATTATATGTTTTCAAAGTGGTATTGAGGTAAGATAAATTATAAATAATAATGTTAAGTAATTTAAATTGTTTGTAGGATCATACATGTAATAGAAACTGTTTTGTAGTAGACTGTCCCTGAAGATGGCCGGATTAGCCGAAACGTTGGACGTATAAGAGAAATAAAAAGTTTTGAGACTATAATGGATAGAGTTTGAATTATTTATTTGAAAAATCAAGGTTTTTTTAAGGTTTTGAAACAGCCGCCATTTTTTATTCCCCCTACCTATACTTGGCAGAATCATCAATTTTGACTAGTAATAATACCTAGTTTTCATTAAAGTAATCAAAAATTGGGGTGAGATAACTGCCCTTTTTTCTTCCCGGTTCTTGTACTATTACTACTGTATATGACTGTGTCTATGTATGACAACTAACTTTAAAGATTGGAGCTCAGAATGATAAATGACTTTTTTTAACGTTGTTAAACAGCCGTAATTTTTTTATTGCCCCTACCTATACTTGGCAGACTTGTCAATTTTGGCTAGTAACTATTTATCGTTTTCATCAAAGTAATCGAAAATTGGAGTAAAGTAACTGACTTTTTTCTCCTCTTGGGACTTTGTATAATAGTGGGGAAGCCAAATGTATAAATTCTTTATCCAAATTCTGTTTACCTAAATTATACATATAGTGACAGTAATCTAACATTAGCTCAAGAAGCGCTATCCTGTACTCCTCCTCCTCCCCCAGTTCCTGACAGGTGTTGAAATAGTGCCCCATCGTGCCTTGGTTGACGAGCCGGGAGAACAGCTGTTCCCGCTCCCTGATATATAATACATTACCGCCCAGCCATCATTTAGGGGATGATCCACAATTTGGCTGCCCGTTCATCACATGCTCTCCCCATCTCCTTCAACCCAATAGGGATCAGTTGGGCTTACCTTAAACTCTCTGAAGGCTTTAGTGCCTTTCTCTATAATGGCTTCCTCACTGCGTATATTCACTTCTTGAATTTGATTATGTATGGAGGCAGTATTCTCTGATAGGAATAACCTAAAAAGAAGCTATTATATTTGAAGGGTTACAAGAAAAAATCACGATTCTGAGAAAAACAAAACAAAAAACTTTTTCTTTCACTGTCCATATATAGTTACTTTATTTATTAAAATTTCAAATATACCAAATAATTAAAGTAATAAATGTGGTAATTATTAATGTCAAATTTAATAATGATAACTAAATTTATTAAATCCTATTCATCCCTCTATTTTCAATCCGCTGGTGTTCCTCAAGGTAGTATCCTCGGTCCCATTCTCTACACCGTCTATACAAGGGGTATTCATGATCTATGTTAAAGCGTGTTAAATGGAAAAACTCGTGTTAAATCGAAAAAAATTGCCTTCTTTTGCCGTGGTAAAAAGAAATAACATTTAACATGGCTGAGAGTCTGTTACTTGGTCAGTTAAATCGAGAATGACGTCACACAATAGACCAGTTGAGATCGCCGCCATATTAGTTGTTGTGACTTTCAATACAGTTGTCAATTAGCTCATCTTCATTCTCTTTTTCACAAGCTTGAAGATCAATAAGACACTCATAAGCTAAACTTTCACACAAATTCCACTTTTCACTCACTCTAGGCTTGTTTTAATGAATTACTTAAATCAAAACTGAAGTAAACAATAACATGAGGGTCTAGAAGGAAGGTTATAAACATAAAGGCTTATACAACAAGTTGCTGAGAAATCTGCTAGGGGCTCTTATGCATTTAACGTTTAACATGACTTCAAATAGGGCTGCTCACAATCCTATAGTTATAACATTTAACATGGTAAAACATATAACATTTAACACAACATCATGAATACCCCTACAGTTGACATCCCAACAACTCCTAAAACTATCCTTACCACATATGCTGATGACACATGTGTGCTCACAGTTAATAATAACCCTTTGATGCATCCCAAACTATCCAGTATTGCATTCACAACCTCGAAGAATGGTGTCGAAATTGGAGGATAAAAATAAATCCCATAAAATCACCTTTACTCTTCGTCGTAAACCTGCCGACTGCCCTACAGTATACTTTAATAATGTGGCTCTTACCCCTGTAGAACAGATTCGTTATCTTGGACTACACCTTGACCAACGACTAACCTGGAATCCTCACACAAGACTAAAAAGACAGGAAACTGCACGCAGATTCCGCCTATTACAGCACTTACTAGACAAACGGTCTAAACTTCCAACTCATTACAAAATACTGATCTACATGACAATAATAATGCCCATCTGGACATACGGAGTTGAGCTTTGGGGCTCCACTAAATCTTCGAATTCCTCTCGTATCCAATCCTTACTATCCAAAATCCTTCGTAAAATCCACAATGTTCCTTATTTTGTTCCTAATAAAAAATAAATAAAAACATAAAGACCTAAATATTCCTTTTGTAACCGATCTAGTCCGAACCCGATATCATTATAAACTCCCTAACCACCCATATCCACTAGTTTCTAACCTTGCTTCCTCTTACATTCCTGGCAATCCTCCGAGGAAGCCAGAAAAGAAGATGGCCTCGTGATCTTATATTGTAAATTATTTTTAGAGTTCTACTACTGGGTAGTTTCTCTACATGCTGTATCATATCATTATGATCTTAATTCAAATTTGCTTGTTATATTTTATATACAGTTGTAAATGTCAATATATAAATTTTTAAAAAAATTATTAATAATTACTACAATCAATAATGTAATAATAAAATAAAAGATAAACTGTTGTAATGGACCAAGATTTTTTTGTTGAATATGGGGAAAAGTATGGCATTGTAATGCTAATTAAAAACAAATTTATTAGATGAAATATATTTTCAAATTAAATAAAAATATTAAATACAATAACGTAAAGCATACTAGCAACAAATAAACTAATTTTTACAATTATAATTTTTTTTTCTCAACCTTCTAATAATTAGTTCAACAAAAACTTTTGTATAGATAATACTTATTGAACATAAATGTCCTTTTTTTGCCTGAAGGGCACATTGAGGTTGTGGAATCTACTGTATGCAGGAGAGCTCTGTGGCGCTTACTCACCAATTATATTATATATAATTATAAATATGTAATATTTTATTTTACATATGACGTGGAATACAGAACTAAATGCTTAGATAGAGACTTTAATTTTTTTTCCTCCTTACACTATATTAAAAAAAAAATTACAATGTGAACTACAGAATACATGTAAATTACAGTAATACAATTTAAGCAACGAGTAATACAATTAAATGAAAAGTTGTATAATGTGTAATATGTCCGTTAGAAAAAAATCACAATTTATTTTGGAGCTATTTCTTCCTCAAATATAGATTTAAAAAAGTAACTTAATATATTTAATCTAATATCTGATTAATATAGTCTCGGTTTAATAAAATAATAATCTGATAAAAATATTATTTTTTCTTATGATTTTCCACTCAGTAGCTAAATTTTGTATGACCTCCTTCCAGATCACTCCGTCCAAGACCCATTCCTCTCTTAGGCCGTTTTTTCTTGATTTTCCTTGGTCCACCTCTTCCTAAAAAATATATATAAAATTATAAACGTAATATAACGTTTATGTATTTTATAAACATATTATAACATTTATATTTTTTATAAACGTATAAAAAAATAACGAAAAATATTTTTAATTATTTATATAATAAAAGCAGACCCGTCAATGCTTTGCTATTGCTAGATTCAGAGATGTTGATAGATTGAATACAATTTTTGATAAATTAACATATTTAGTTATTTACAAATTGGATGATTGAATGAAGTATAAGAAGTAGCGATCACCCGACTCAGAATAGGACATACCCGAATGACACACGTTCACCTCATAACGGGAGAGGCTCCTACAAAATGTTCGAAATGTAATAGTAATCTGACCGTCAAACTCATTTTTGAAGAATGCTATCACTCAAACCCCCTAGTTTCTAATCTTGCATCCTTTTCCATTCCTGACAATCCTCCGAGGCGCCTGAAAAGAAGATGGCCACGAGACCAGCTAATGTCAAATGTCATTAGAGTGCTACCAATGAGTAGTTTCTCTACAAGCCTGTAACACTCCAATTTTACTTAGATCAGATTTACTATATGTATTATTATGTACAGTTGTAAATAGCAATAAATAAATATTTTAAACAAATTTATATTTAAAACTTTATTTATTATTTATTTTTAGATATAATCTGCCGTTGTGGGCAATAGGTAATAGTGATGAATTATCACATTCTTACTAAAATAAAATAAAATAATGATCAAAATAAAATAATCTCTAGTCACATTTACACTCCTATATACAATATTTACACAATTGACCTGAGGATCCCTGAGCCCACTCTATCCCCCACGTGTGAGGGGTAGAGCAGAGCTCAAAATATCCCAGCGCATCCCTCTCGCCGCATCATTGGTCATGAGCCAGTGGAGGCTGAGCAAGTGCGCTAAAGTCGCAAACACTCAACTTGAGTCGAGAATCTGACCTTTGCCAGAACTCCAATTGTCCACTTTTATTTTAAAATAAGTCTCTTCGCCACTTCCGTTTCAACTTTCGAGGTGGATTGTAGGGATGGGTGGAACTAGATAAGGATTGGACCAAAGGATTAGGATGATTAGAAAAGTTTATATGAAATTTCGATAATTTGTTTGTTATGAGATCAAGGACAAAAGGGATATGAAGGTCATGGTGTCGATCTGTTGGAAACGTAATAGGGTGTATTAACTATAGTTATAAGGATTTTGGATTGGAACGATTGGATACGTTTGATGTTCGAAGGTTTGGCTGTTCCCCAAAGTTCAAGTCCGTAGGTCCAGGTAGGTCTGAGTGTAGTAAGAAATAAAGTAAAATTGTAATTTTGATTCTGAGTCTATTTTTCTCTTGCTCTTATTAAATCTTATTTCTTACGAAATGGTGTAACTTCAGCAAAATAAATAAATAAATAATATTTATAATGAACTATACAAACAAAAAATAAATACAAAAATTCAAATTATTAAAAAACAAAATGGTAAAATCCAGAATATACAAGAGACTATTTTAACACCTTCTACTAGGTGAAATGCAGTGTTTTAATTTAGAACGATATATAGAATTATATGTAAAAATCAATAGTGTAATGTAACTACTGATTTATACTATTGGTAATACTGATGATGGGATAAAAACCCCGAAACTTTGATAAAAAAATATTGTATGAAATAAAGACTTTCTTGGAAAACACTTAAGCATGCTGTAAATAACACAAAATGATATACATACCTTAGAAAAGGATTCTTTAGAGACCAGTGTAGTGCTTGCCGTTGTGCAGGACCACCCCGTAGCCTCCATTGGTTTGAGCCTTCAGCTGCGCCAGCTCCTCGAGACCTCTCTGTAGCCGCGCCTCTAGCTCGGCCACCTCTTGTGCCATCCTGTTCGTTTCGGTTTCCAGGTGGATCAGAAGCTGCTCCTTCCTTTCCCTGTATCGAGCCGAAGCCTGCCTGTTCCTTTCTCTTCTCTTCTCCAGCTTCATCTTCACTTCGTCTTCTTTCGACAGACCTTCAAGGCGCGCCTCTTGAAGAGCCGGCTCGGGCGACGAGTACACCATTGGTGCTTCTAATTGAAGGTAGACCGGACCCCGATCTTCCTGGTATGATGGTCCGTACTCCCGTAATTCCTGGTAGGATGGCACGCACTCCCGGTCTTCCTGGTAGGACGGTCCGTACTCCTGGGGATGAGAGTTGCTTCCTCCGTTGAAGATCTCCATCTCGATCGAGTCTCAACTGCAGAATGATCTCCCCACCTCCTTTCCTCAAAGTTCTGTGATTAGAATCGTTATCTGAAGACAGTTTGATAACTGTAGAGATAAGCCCAATTCCATTGTCAAAATTTCTTTGAGCGTAACTTAATCCGTCTTGTTTTTTTCAGGTATCATATTCGTCATTCTCAGAATTGATAGCTCCTCTAATTCAGAAACCGAAAACACGCCAACTTACGTTATGAATGCTAGTGATAAATGAGAGGGGTTCAAATGCGGTCTTAGAGTTAGTTCTTAGTTTTATTTTCTTCATCACATTTGGAAAAATATTCCATTTGAAAATAATAACATCCCATTACCCGTAACCAGGTTAACCAGGTTTGCTTTGTAATCAGCATATTTGTAGAAATAATTGAAACAGATTGTCTGAAGACATACATAGAGGGTGTGGGAGAGGGACGGAGAGAGAGAGAGTGAGAGAGAGAAGAAAAAATGTCCAATGAAGATATATCCGTAGAAGCTTCGTTTACGGATGAATATAAGGATTTTCATTGATTTGAATTATTTAGGTTATAATAAAAAAATTAATTTATTATTAGTTAATAATAAACATCTATCCTCTACCTCACCGAACTGCTGCGTTTGATAAATCGTTTTTTACCTGAGCTGCATATCTTTGGAACTCCATTCCCTCATTTAAATCCCACATCCATCCGCGGTCAAAAAATCTCAAATAATATTGTGAGCCAACGTTTCGCTCCACTTTGCAATGCTTCATTAGGGCTAAAAAGATATACAAAACAACCAAAATAATGTAGCAAAGTCAAATAATAAGATAATATGAAATAAAAGCAAACTAAGGTATCGCTAGAAATGATGTAAAACCTTCCTTTTTATTCCAAGCAATTAGTACTAAAGCTCCTCCTATATCCTAAAAAAACCTCCAATTCAAATTCTCTGTCCGATCTTGTACTACCAGGTCCCGTTTATCTGACATCTATCCTCTACCTAACCGAACTGCTGCGTTTGATAAATCGTTTTTTACCCAAGCTGCATATCTCTGGAACTCCATTCCCTCATTTAAATCCCACATCCATCCGCAGTCAAAAAATCTCAAATAATAATGTGAGCCATCATTTTTCTCCACTTTGCAGTGCTTCATGAAGGCTGAAAAAATTTACAAACAACCAAAATAATTTAACAAAATCAAAGAATAAGATAATACGAAATAAAAGTAAACTAAGGATTACTAGAAATGATGTAAAATGTGTGAAAATTTATATGGAAATGATCAAAATTAATTAAAGAAATTAAAAATAAGATGTCCAGAAAAAAGTATAAATAAGCAAGAAATATAAAAAAGTGCAAGACATATAATGAAAACGGAAATAATAGCAAATGAAAAAGTGGATAAATGTGTAAATAATTTTATAATAATGTCTGATTTTTATATAATTTCAATAAATATATATTTATATAATTGTTTTTGCTTACAGGAGATTGCTGCGATTCTCATCTGCTTCGAGCGGCATCTGGACTGGCAGTCCAAGGAGGTGAAAATAAGGTAAGTCAACATCGCATTTGATAATTTACAAACATCAAAAGAATTTTTGCATCAGCACTGCTATTTTCTACACTCCATATGTTTATCATTCTTAAAAGTAATTCATCTTTTATAATATATATTAATTGTTTAGTTTAAGTTAACCTTAAAAATTATTTTTACTAAATTTCTCCAAGCATTATGAAAGTGCTATGATGAATTATGAATGCTATCATAATTGGATCTCCTTTTCTCCTTAAATCTATCCCAGGACCCCCAACCTTTTCCTGAACAATACTAAAAATCTTGGTATCGCTTTTGATCAAACTTTATCCTGGAAACCACACATTGCCCAAATTTCCCGTCGAACCATAGCTACCTTAAAGCAATTCAATAGAATCTGTTATCTCCTTCCACATAAAACCCGTCAACTCTTAGTTCCCTCTCTTGTTTTCACCCACTTTGACTAAGGTTTGAGAAGCTTACTCAATCGGTCCGATACTACCGGGATTGTTGAGCTACCGTAATCTCCTGCTCTCCTTATACAATATAAGCATTTTCTTATCAGTGCTATCACTTCCGTTTCATTCCTCGTGTCACGAAATCAATTCGCTCCGTTATATTTATAGTTGTAGAACGACGTTAAAGAAGTTTTATTTTAAAATAAGGGCAATAAAAAAGAAAGAAAAGTTAGAAGTAGTGAAGTAGCTATACTGACTAATTTACTAGCCAGACTAATATTTAATTTCCGAAAAATCAGCGCTTTAAAAACTGTGAATTTAAAAAAAGAAAAAAAGGGGCGAGGATAATATCCTGGAAAATAACTCAAAGGAATTGTGATATGGAAATATAGCCTATTAGCAATTCAAATTGATCATAAAACCCCTCGGCTCCGGGATCGATGTAATGGAATGGGAATTTAAATATATATTTGATAAGTAACCGAAAATAGCGGCACTTAGATAAAAATCCTTCGAATATTATTAGCTATTATGGTCAACATTTTGGGGACGAATCTTTTGGAACGGTGTATAATTTTATTTTCTCTCGCTCAAATGATCAAATGAAAAACTCTTGAGTTTAAAAAAAAAGGTGTTGTACTTTATAAGGCAGTGAGCGGGAGTCCAAGGTTGATTTTAGTCTACTTCTTTTGGGCGATTATATGATTATATATTTTAGGATTCTATTCTATGTTTAAAAAAAAATAACCCACGCCTAATCGTTTTTAAAATGTTAAATGTATAAAATATTTAATATATAATTATGAGAGATAGTTGACCGTGGATGACGTACGAGAACAAGATGGTTTGGGGGTGCGGTCAAAGAGAAACACAAATAAGTTGGTGTTCTGTCTTCAGGGCTAAGAACAGAACAAGATAACAAACACAGTAAGTATAGAAAATAAAAAAGAAAGTATAAACAAAATGATTAATTTTACAAAATAGAATTAATAAAATGAAGTGATGAGAGAAGTGGGAAATAAAATGTATACATAGGTAATTGAAAATGTGGGTACAATAACTTACTTAAGGAAATGAAATAAAAATAAAGTTATATAATGCAAAGAAGTATGAACATATTAGTTATTA
>NW_027111920.1:227252-228607 GCF_000696795.3 Halyomorpha halys | reverse complement strand
ATTTTTATTATATCTTATATTATTATTATTTATTTACTTTCATTTATAGTTAATATGTATATTTGGTACTAAATAAATGATTGACCGTATTACTTCAAATTATGAAGAAGATGATCAGAGGTGCTGTTGAAAGAAAACATCGAGGCTAAAAAATATTCAAAACAATTAAAAATATGTTGACAAGGTAAGACAACAAGATGAGAATAAAAAAAATATGACGGAGTTAAAAATTATGTAAATATAAGTAAAACATTATATTCAAATTTAAAAAAATAATATATTCAACAATAAGTATATATAAAATAGAAATAGTATAGGGTACTAGATCTGAAATGAACAGGAGACATAACAACGCGTACAAATAGAAAAGTAGATAAAAGATAAATAAAAACACAACTCTGACTGAAACGTTGGCTCAAGTAAAAATAATACAAAATATTACCATTTGAATTTAATTTGACCGCACCCGGACTATAAATATTCCATTTATAAATAAAACAAAATTTTTACATACTAAGATACGGAAAAATAAAGAAATGACATAAGAATAAATAAACATTAAGACAAAATACATAATCAACATAAATTACAAAACCACTCAAAAGAGGACATACCCGAGCGATACATATCCACCTTATAACAGGAGGAAAATGTTCAAAATGTCATAGTAATCTGACCGTCAAACACATTTTTGGAGAATGTAATCACTACACATTAACTCTGAACCAGTTAGGGATACCAACAAATGTTCCAATGGCGTTGAGAAACGACGAATCCGTAATAAAAATAGTCATTAAATTCATCCATAAGACTAACTTAATAATCAACCTTTAATTATTATAATTATCTATTTATTGATTGGAGAAGATGGTCGGGGGGTGCGGTGAGCAAAGAAACAACATAAATAATCAAAAAATATTTATTTATGCCGACGTTTCGACCTGATTTTCCTAGTTGTTCCACCTTTGGTATGATGTGCGAATCCGCACCTGTGGGACTCATTTCCGTGAAATTTCAAATATTATTTAGCTAGGCAATTATAATTTGTTTAATAATTGATCTTAACGATAGTGGAGAAAGGTTGATGAAAAGCAGATAAGTGCCTGTTGTAATTTTAAAAATAAGGCAAGATAAATATATAATGAGGTGTATATAGTTAACCGTAGATTACTGATTGGAGAAGATGGTCGGGGGGTGCGGTCAGCAAAGAAACAACATAAATAAACAAAAAATATTTATTTATGCCAACGTTTCGACCTGATTTTCAGGTCTTCATCAGGGCTATAAAAACAAAAAGACAACAACCATCATTTAGAGCAAAAAAACAAATTATTATATAAATAAAAATAAAATAG
>NW_027111920.1:222383-227015 GCF_000696795.3 Halyomorpha halys | reverse complement strand
AATAATAATAAAAATAAATAAATACAAGTATATAAAATAAAATAAATAATAGACTAAAAATAGGAAATATAGACAATAATGGAATGAAAATATAAATTAGTTGATTAAAAACTATGGACAAGACAGTAGTAGGTTGATTACATTATTATTTATATACATATAAATGTATTATATGTATTATATGATTATATATAATTTGTTGCTCACACTTATATGTATATAAATAATAATGTAATCAACCTACTACTGTCTTGTCCATAGTTTATTTATATAATAATTTTTGTTTTCTCTATAAATGATGGTTGTTGTCTTTTGGTTTTTATAGCCCTGATGAAGACCTGAAAATCAGGTCGAAACGTTGGCATAAATAAATATTTTTTGTTGATTTATGTTGTTTCTTTGCTGACCGTACCCCCCGACCATCTTCTCCAATCAGTAATCTACGGTTAACTATATACACCTCATTATCTATTTATCTTGCCTTATTTTTAAAATTACAACAGCCACTTATCTGCTTTTCATCATCCTTTCTCCACTATCGTTACTATCAATTATTAAACAAATTATAATTGCCTAGCTAAATAATATTTGATATTTCACGGAAATGAGTCCCACAGGTGCGGATTCGCACATCATACCAAAGGTGGAACAACTAGGCCTTACCAAAACCAAAATAACAGGCGTTGATGACCAGACTGTTAAACGCCTAAAATAAGAATAAATTATACTTTTATATCGAAAATTATATAAAGATCTCACTTGATTTGATTTTAAAAATTAAGTCTTTAGAACTTATTACGGCTTAAGCGACGATTGCGTAATCATTACTTCAAAATTGTTTTTCTTGAGTGAAAAGAGTGTCACTAATATAAACAAAAACTAAAGAAATAACAAAAAGGAATGATTTAGTCAGTCAATCATTTCAATTTGAAGCCGTTGAAAAATCTGAGAGGAACTGATGTAGTGACGGCCTCAAGCAACGTTGTTACCAGGGTACTATAACTCTTGTACCGAAGCGTTTCGGGTTCGATTCACTGCTCGCTTTATTTTAGGGCAGTTTGAAGTTGTAAATCTACGAGTAAATGTGGCCGGCCGTACCTCTGTGGGGCTGAAAAATATTGAGATTGCTTGGTTTCTGGTTCCGGAAAGGTCCAAAGGGTAAAAAATATATATATTTGAATAGTATATAGTCAGTGTGTGAGACGACACCTACCTTTGTTGTTTTGTCATTTTCAACTGTTTATATTAATGTTAAAACGTAACCACATAGTGTACACATTAAAAAGCCATTTCCCGTGTGGTTAGTGATGAGAAAACGGCGCGGCCATTCTGACACCACAAGAAATAAGTCTTCCAATGAAAAATGAGATATCATCTAGTTGGCACGCCATGTGGGATGAAAGCCCACCAAGGAATTTAAAAACTATCAAAAAAACCACTAAAGCATGGACCACATCAAACCGTTCCAATCGCAGGGAGGAGGTAGCTATTGCCAGATTGAGAATAGCTCATACGAGTTTAACTCATAGATATCTGATCAGCCACCGCCAAAAGTCAATACTGCAACAGTGTACTTACGATCAGTCACATATTTGAGAAATGTCATTTTTATTCCGCGAACTTGAGTAGATTGGGAGTAGGGCCGAGTGTATCGGATGCTCTGAATGATGACCAGAAGAACGTGGAGTCTTAGTAATAGTCTTAGTTTTCTTAAAAAGGAATGGTCTTTTGAATAAGATTTAAACCAGAAAATCTGTTATACGTAATAAAAAATACCAAAAGAAGTAATTATTTAAATTTTTTTTTCGAAATTATTTAAAGTGAAATAGAGTTATAAATATAAATGAAACAGAATTATAAAGCACGAAACATGGGCGTTGATGACCTCAGGGTTTTACGCCCTAAAGCCCCAGACAACAACAACGGCACTGGTGTTTCTTCGGAATAAAGAACTTTTAAAAAGAATAAAGGTTTGTAAAAAAGACCCTGAAATTAATCTTTACTTGGTAAAAATATAAATTGGAGATGCTGCAAAGTTGTAAAAAAATTATAGGACCGATAGGAGATGAGGACTGAAATGTGGTTTGCAGTAAGTTTAGAAACTGCAATACACTTTATTTATTTATTTAAGCAATTTACACTATATTTAATATAAAATATTAAGAAAAATTATGGGAATCAGCTAAATGGGGAAATAAAAGAAGATGAACTAATTGGAATTTCCTATCATGTTATTTAATAGAATTCAAGTGGCGCACTCTACTTAAAGAAAAACATCTATGTTTACAAATTTTACTAAATATAAAATATTTTTAGTTAGAAATAACCAAAAAAATAATTTTGTTTACTATTCACATTATTTAATATTTTATTTTAAGTAATATAATTTATAAGAAGTGGCGAAACAATAATTAACAAGTATTGTAATTTAAAAAATAAAATACAGTTCTATATCCACGAATAATATTAATACGAACTATGTATTATAGTGAAACTGCTGTACTTCGGACACCCACAGAATCAAGACAATTTTGTCCGTTATACAGAGGTGTGCGCTAAGGAGGGAAACTATAAAAATAACACAATATATTAAATAATAGAATCATTTAAACATCGTAACTCAAAATTCAATACTTCGTAGGTCCGAAAAAATCAATAATAAAATTTGTATATATAAAAAATTTACTTGAAAGGAATATGGTCCGGGTGCGGTCAAGAAAAACTCAAATAGTAGAAATATACTAATTTATTATATTATATATTTCTACTATTTGAGTTTTTCTTGACCGCACCCGGACCATATTCCTTTCATCTTCACACACGGTCAATCAATAATCTTCCAAAAAATTTACTTGTGTCTTATAGCTTCTATTATCGTATACATGTACTAACTCGTTGATTTATTTAACAGATACATTCATTTATTTTTTATTATTGTTATTTGTACAATGTTATAAATTTTAAATATATAAGATATTATATCATGAAGGTATTATATTATATAAATGGATTTATTGAAGTGTTTAGTTTTAGTTCACACGTTTGTTTTACAAATTATAATCATAATATTGTATTATAATATTTATATATTATTTTACTAATATTACTAGGGCCAGAATCCATGGCTACGTTGTAATATAAGGCAATAAATACATCTAATCTAATGTAAGTATTGTCCCTTATTGAGGAGTGAAAAGTGCCGATGTGAAATAAAATTGGTTTATGCATCCTGAATGGAGGGGTTCCCTAATAGAGGGGTTTAAATGCATTAAATTTGTTCCTTGTTGCCAGGACCTTAATAAAATTTTACCTTAAGGGGGAGGCTGTGTTATAGTGTCCGCTTAGGGTTAGTTTCACAGTATAATAATGGCTATATACATACTAAACTATATTGTACTACCATAAATCAATAATAATATGTAGCATAATAAATAATTCAAATACTTACTATATAATCTTAATACTTCATTAGTTAAAAAACATGCAGTGTGAAGTCCTAAGATAAACTTTTCTATAAGGACGCATGTACCACGATGGCCCCAAGGTGGAAAATTCCTCAAAATGATTTGATTACAATTTTTGATTACTGTAACATAAACTGAAAAAAATAGTCTGCCAACTAGAGTTAGTGTGAGTAAATAAATTTGGCTATTTCTAAACGTTAAAAAAAAATATTTCTTCATTCCGAGCTCCATATTATTAAAATTACCAAAAATACTAGAAAAAACCTAATGGATTATCATTTAAAGTAGAGTAAATTTACTAAAATATGAGCACAAGTAGAGCTGTTTATGTTAAATAGTTCTCGATATATACTTTAAAAAAACAAACAAAAGAAACAATATTTTATAACAAGGTGACGAAAAATCAGTAGTTAGTGAATTTATTTTGGGAAAATTATATCTCAGAAACCTTTAGATATACAGATGTTTGACAGCACTCAAATAAAAGCAAGTTTAATGTATTACACAGTATTTGATAAAATTTATCTTCGTAGGAATAGTAGTTTTCATAATAATTGCTAAAACAATTTGAATTACAAGTTTTTCAGACAAAATTTCATATGCAAATATCATAAAAACTACTACTCCTAAGAAAATAATCATGAAAAACTATTGGATAGTTTATTAAACCATCTTTAATTTAAGTATAAATAACCATGTGTACCTTTATTGGTTCACCTATTCCTTAGATATAGTTTTTTTAAAACCAAACGTTTTGTCCGAACAACTACAAATCAACATTTTGTGAATTTATTTTGACAAATATTATCAATAACGACAACTTCTTCGAAAATAAACCTCACAAACTACTTTATAGAACTTTAAGTTAGCTTTAGTTTGAGTGCTAATTTACATCTGTACGTCGAATGATTTCTGAGATGTAAATTTCCCAAGATAAATATACTAACTACTGATTTTGGAATATTTTTTATAAAACGTTGCTTTAAAATAAAAAAAAATTATATCTGGGGAACTATTGAACGTTTTATTCGTTATATAAGCTCTATTAGGGATCATGTTTTAGCAAATTTACTCTATATTAAATGATGTTCTACTAGGTTTTCTAGTGTCGAATGTAGTTTTGTTTATTAGTATTTATATTATATTATTTTTATTTATTGTTATATTA
>NW_027111920.1:218274-222333 GCF_000696795.3 Halyomorpha halys | reverse complement strand
TTCAAACCTTATCTAGTTCCACCCATCCCTACAGCCCACCTAGAAAGTTGAAACGGCAGTGGCCAAGAGACTTATTAAAATAAAAATGGACAATTGGAGTTCTGGCAATGGTCAGATTCTCCACTCAAGTTGATTGTTTGTGGCTTCAGCGTATATTATTTATTATTATTATTATATTGGAAGAAGATAGTTGACCATTTGAAGTAGATTGTAGTAATATAGTCCTGGTGACGGTCAATGAAGGTATACAAATAATAAAAAAAAAAAAACTATTTATTGTTAAGGAACGTTAAGCCCCACTTTTCAGAGTTTCATCAAGGCTAAATAAAAAATAAATACAAATCTAGACTAATACATTGTAGGAGACTACTCATTAAAAACAGATAGGTGAAGTAGAAATGGTCTAGGTGAGGTATAGTAATATTTAAGGGAGATATTAAGAAAATTGATAAACAATTAACATAGACTTAATCACCTGTCAGAATAAAACAGAGCGGGCGACTACGAAAAAGGGGGAAATCAGGTAGAAAAGGTCCCCACTTCCTAAGCTAACCCTTAGGAAGGGTAAACTTTTTTATAATACATAGATAGATAAACTGACAGAAGCTTCTAATCTCATCTAAAATAAATAATTCTTTTTTACTATTTTGATACCTTTATTGACTCCCGGACTTCTTCCTACAATATTATTATTATATTTTTTTAATATATTTATTACATTTTTTAATATGTATATTTATATTTTATTATTATTTATATTTGTATTATATTAGTTTTATATTTATATTTATGGAGCTCCGTACGAGAATTAATTTTTTTTCAATATTTTGCAAGACTAGGTTATTTGGACTCAGAGGACCTAAAACGTCTATTTCTGTCAAAAATTCGAATTCGAAATTTTGCACGAACATCGTACTTTCCTTTACTATACATTCCATATATAGGTAAGAGAACGTAAAATGTCAAGAATATGGAGGATAGAATGAGGAAGTAAGCAAACATTTTATATATTTGAATATTAAATTTACTTTACTACTTAAATGTATTTAATAAATTACAGTGATAACGACGACTCTAATAAATTACCGTGGACAAAACGTTGAGCAGTTTTGAAACCAGCAAAGGCCATTGCCAAAACCACAAAACGCTTCCAGCGAGCTACTTTTGTTCACAAACTTCTACTCTAAACTAAATAAATAATACGCAACAAGGACTTGAGAGTACACCATTTCCATTCCAGCCAAAAATCAGCGCTACGTGTCTCATTGGATTGTACCCGGGGGAGCCACTGAGGGTACGCGGTACACGAGGCACTAAATATCGAGCAAAGAGGGATTACCCGGTCCTCAGGGGTCTTTGTACTTTGTTAATTAGTTAACAAAGCGGCCATTTTGTTAAAATAGTTTCCCTTTTATCTTCTTCTCCGTCTCTTAATTAGCCGCTTCGCCGACAGACCGCGTATACTCGAGGGGTTTAAGGAAATGCCTTAAGTAGGTACTTACTACCAAGTAAGTTAGTGTAAGCACATCAAGTATGTTGTTTAAAGTAAGCGCACAGTAAGTAAATCAATAGAAAACGAAAAAACGGGGCATCTAAAGTTATTAATACCATAATGATGAGAAGATTGTTGACCGTGGATAATTTATATGAAAAGAACATGGTTGGGGGTGCTGTCAGTGTAGAACAGAAATAAGTAAACATTTATTTTTTTCATAAAACCTATTACGTTTGCAACAGAACACTACACCATGACCTACATATCCCTTTTATACCAACCAAATTCTCAAAATTTCATATAAACCTTTCCAACCATCCTAATCCTTTGGTTCAAACCTTATCTAGTTCCACCCATCCCTACAGCCCACCTAGAAAGTTGAAACGGCAGTGGCCAAGAGACTTATTAAAATAAAAATGGACAATTGGAGTTCTGGCAATGGTCAGATTCTCCACTCAAGTTGATTGTTTGTGGCTTCAGCGCACTTGCTCAGCCTCCACTGGCTCATGACCAATGATGCGGCGAGAGGGATGCGCTGGGATCTTTTGAGCTCTGCTCTATCCCTCACACGTCAGGGATCCTCAGGTCGATTGTGTAAATATTGTATATTAGAGTGTAAATGTGACTAGAGACTATATTATTTTATCATTATGTTATTTTATTTATTTATTTTTCATACACATAGTTTGATTATGTTCATTTTGTTTATTCTTGTGTTTGTATATATTTTAAGAGAGTTTTTTTTTTTTCATTCATTTATTTATTTTATTTTATTTAAGTATGTATGAGATCATTCATCACTATCACCTATTCCCCACAACTGTGACAGATTCTAATATCTATCAATAAATAAAAAGTTTTATAAAATAAAAAAAAAATCATAAATTATTTACTGTATTATTTCAAATAATGAAGAAGATGGTCAGGGGCGCTATTATTAAATATAACTTATATTAAATATGATATTATTAAAGATGACTTTAAATTGGGCAACCTTATTTGAATTAAAATTATAATAAATTCATTCATTATTAACATTGTTTCTTTTGAGATCCATGGTTAAACCCAGGACAGGACAATTAATAGAGCGGCCTGGGGGGGGGAGGATGGGGAGATTGGCTAATCCTGAATGACTTGACGAAAGGAAGGATAATGGAGGTTATTTGTCCTCCTCATGGAAGGATTACGCTCACATTTAACATCCGGATCCTGGAGGATAAGTGTCCTGGATTTGCTTCTACCACTCACCATCTACCATCTTGCATCTCCCGACGAAATCCCGGGCTATTAACAGTTATTTAAAACTTATAAAAAAATTGTAATTTAACTATTTTACAATAAAGAATATGGGCATAAAGGTTCAATAATAAATTTTATTCAGACCTTAACATCCCATTCGTTGCAGATTTGGTCCAAAACAGATATACGTCTTTTCATTCCAAGCTCCTTAACCATCCTAACCCATTAATTCTTAATCTTTCATCCTTAACAATCCCTGATAATCCTCCGAGGTGTCTGAAAAGAAGATGGCCACGGGACCTTCTAACTTAAATTGATGTTTGAAGTAATACCAATGGGTGGTTCCTTCTCAAGATTTTCAAGTGTATATGAAACATGCAACATATTTACTTATTGTATTTATTATTTGTACAGTTGTAAATCACATTAAATAAATAAAAAATTTATTCAGAGAATGTTTTTAAAAAATTGTTCATTAGAAACTTGAAACAACTTTATAGAGAAAACAACTTTTTGATAAAAATTCTGTCAAATAAGTTCAAGCCAAAGCTGTTCTATATTTCAGAAAAAAATTTAAATATATGTTCTCACATACAGTAAAATATTTGTTTAACTGACATGTAGGAAAAGGATATTTTGTCCGTTATATGGAGTTGTCCATTAAGAAGAGGTAAATCTTAAAATATCACGAAAAACGTAAAAAAAAAAGTTTTTTTTATAAAACAAAAGTAACCTCCGTTTTTCTAACCCTTAACTATCAGTATTAATTTTTTTTTTTTTAACAAGGTGCCAACACTTAGCTGCACGAATGGTGGCAAATTTAAATCTCGTGTTAATTTTGAGACTAGTTAATTTAGTTATTTAATTAGATAATTTGACCCATTACTAGCTAAAATTATTTTAATTAAATTGTATCAGCATCCATAAAATTGGATCTTAAACTGTTATTTGTAAATGTAAACCTCAAACATGGATACCTGTCTTCTGAATATGTGTAGTTTTTGTCTATTTGATAATGTTAAATATGCTTTGCTTATTTGTATTTATTTTTTTTAAACTTTTATGGAAAAAATAAATTCGACTTTACTCAAGGCCAATAGGTATTAGGTATTATGTAAGAACACAATCATACAATAGGGGTATTCATGATGTTGTGTTAAATGTTATATGTTTTACCATGTTAAATGTTATAACTATAGGATTGTGAGCAGCCCTATTTGAAGTCATGTTAAACGTTAAATGCATAAGAGCCCCTTGCGGATTTTCTCAGCAACTTGTTGTATAAGCCTTTATGTTTATATCCTTCCTTCCAGACCCTCATGTTA
>NW_027111920.1:207374-217964 GCF_000696795.3 Halyomorpha halys | reverse complement strand
TAAATAAAATGATTAAGAATAAACTAAAATAGATACTAAGAAAAGTGTATATAGTTAGTCCACCCGCCGGTGAATAAAGGTATCAAAATAGTAAAAGAAAACTATTTATTGTGAACCAACGTTTGCATGGTTTCATGAGGGCTTTCGCCTGGTGGCAGTATAAACCGTATAGTACAAGAGTCGGGAAGAAAAAAGGCAGTTATCGCACCCCAATTTTTGATTACTTTAATGAAAACTATGTATAATTACTAGTCAAACTGATGAGTCTGCCAAGTATAAGTAGGGAAAATAAAAACCGGCGGATGTTTCAGAACCTTAACATTAATTTTTCATTCGGGGCTCTATATCTTAAAAATTACCAACAACACTAGAAAACCTAAGAGAAAATTATTTAAAGAAAAGTAAATTTGCTGAAATATTAGCCATAAAAGAGCTATTTACGTCCAATAGTCTCGAGATATAGTTTTTTAAAAAGCGAAATTTGTTAAAAATATTCTGAAAGATTAGTAGTTAGCTAATTTGTTTTGAGAAATCTATATCACAGGAACTATGAGACGTACATATGTCTATTAGCACTCAAATTAAAGCTAGTTTAATGGACTATAAATAAGTTTATGACCGTTACCTTCGTGGGAATTGTAGATTTCATAATATTTGCTAAAATTAATTGATTTATAGTTGTTCGGACAATAAGTTTGATTTATGGAAAACTATTGGACGTACAGATGTTTGCCAGCTCTCAAATTAAAGCTAGTTAAATTTACTATAAAATAGTTAATAATGTTTATTTTTTTTAGGAGTAGTAGTTTTTATGATATTTGACAAAATAAACTCACAAAATGTTAATTTATAGTTGTTCGCATAAAATGTTGGATTTTTGAAAAAGATATCTCTAGATTCATAAGGCGCACATATGTCTGCCAACACTCAAAATAAAGGAAATTTAACCTACTATAAAGTGGTTTACACTTATCTTCGTAGGAGTAGTAGTTTTATGATATTCACATATGAATATAAATTTGGCAAATGAAAATTTGTCCGAACAACTATGAATCAATTTATTTTAGCACTTTTCATGTAAACTATTACTGCTACGAAGATAAACATCATAAAATACTTTATAGCTCATTAAACTAGCTTTAATTTGAGTGCTAATAGACATTTGTACGTCAAATGGTTTTGGAGATATAGATTAATAAAATTGAAATTCAAAATAAATTCACTAACTACTGATCTTTCAGCACGTCCAATACAACATTTTTATGAAAAGTTGCTTTTTAAAAAGCTATATCTCGAAAACTATTTAACGTAAATAACTCTATTATGGCTCATATTTTAGCAAATTTGCTCTTCTTTAAATGATGTTCTCTTAGGTTTTCTTGTGTTGTTCCTACTTTTTAAGATCTAGAGCTCCGAATGAAAAATTAGTTTTTTTTTATCACTTTGAAACAGCCGCCATTTTTTATTCCCTCTACCTATACTTGGCAGACTCATGAATTTCGACTAGTAATTATACATGGTCTTCATTAAAGTAATGTTTGTAAAAATTGGGGTGCGATAACTGCCTTTTTCTCCTCTTGGGCTCTCGTACCAGTAGGTCAGTTGTCCTTAATACTAACTACAACCTGACGAAGCCCTGCAAAGTGGGGGTAAAACCTTGGTTAACAATAAATAGTTTTCTTTTACTATTTTGATACGTTTATTGACCGCCACCCGGACTATCCTCCTAGACTGTAGGACGGTCAACTATCTTCTTCCAAAAGTGTATATACCCACATCATAAATAAAAATAAGAGGATAACTGAGCTATATAACAGAAAATAATAAACAATTGATGAAAACAATTAAAATAAACTCCTCTGCAGTAAAATAAAATAGCTTTAAATATGAAAACAATTAAAATAAAGTAAAATATATAAATAAAATATTTACATTCTCCTCGGAGAACCCCGAATAAAGCCCTGTCACCCAAATGTGGACAGAGCTCCAGACTCCCAGGGCTTCTCTTCGTCTTAATTTATTTGTACTAATAATTTTCAATTAATTATTCTTGTTGAATATCAATATTTATATCAAATATCAATAAGAGGAGGCGAAACTACAGAGGAACAGTTTATTAAAAAAGCAACTCCGGCCAGTTTGCTACACACAGCACACTAAGAACAGTTATACAATTGTTCTATTACATAGTCAGTGAATATCTTCTTCTTCTTTCTCTTCCTCCTTCGTGGCTTTCAGCGTGAAGGTGCCTATGTCCATCTCTCGATCCCGAGCCAGCATCCTCGTGGCATCCCAGTTTTTCCCTCTTTTCTCTCCCACTCTGGAGATGTAGTCCTTCCATTGTATTCTGGGTCTCCCTCTTGGGCGTTTTTCTGTTGGTCTGGCCTCAAAATATTTTCTTGGATCCCTGTCTTCACGCATCCGACAGAGATGTCCAAATCATTTCAATGGTATCCTTTATGGAGACAGTTCTAACATCCTGTCTTGTCCTCTCATTTCGTATGCGATCCCTCCTAGTTCGGCCTGCCACTACCCTGAGGTATCTCATTTCCATTGCTGTGACTCTCCTTAGGTGCTTATCAAGTGGTACCCAGTTTTCACATCCGTAAAGGAGGGTATTTAGGTATATAGCCTTGAAGATATGTACTTCAACATTCTTCTCTACCTCCCTCTTTCCTATAACTGTAAATATCAAAATACATAATACTAATACATGTATTTTTTTTTTTGTTCTTATTGTATAAGTTTTTCAATCTGTTTCTTTTTCTTTTTTTTTTTCTCCTACTATTTTTCCATTATATCTCATCTAGTTCTCTCTGAGTATATTAAATAGTAAAATTTTTTAGATATATAAAGTATATATACATAAAAAATCATATATGGTCATACACAATTATATTTCATTAAAACTAAAAAAAAAAAATGCACAATAAACATGCATAAAAAAAGAAAAAATCATTTAAATACATTTAATAAATATAGAAGTGATAATTATAACAAGTTACAAATTATTTTCAAATTAATATTCACGTTGAAAGACAATATTTGTTAATATAAACCAGTTTTTGTACTGGAAAACTATTTCAATGGTGATGGTCCCAAAAACAAATAATACTACGAATACATTATTTTTAGTATTATAAGATAATATGTTTCCTTAAAAAAAAGTATCATCTTGTTTAAACGTTTTTTTTTATTTATTTATTTTTTAATAAACGAACAAGGTTGCTTATTTGTTGACGAAATATATTTTGTCCAAAAGGACAATCGATAACTGGGCCCATCCTATCGAGAAAAAAAAATCGATAATAATGGAAATGGACGGAACGAGCTGTGATTTGGGAATTGAACTAATACGTGTAGTTAGCGTAGAGCGGGACTAATCTACATCACTGATTGCCCAGTAGCTCTACACTCTATACTCTACTATCTACACTCTATACTCAATAGCCTATAATCCCTCACTCTATTAAAATCCTAATAAACCAATTAATAATCACAGTTACCAGTTATAAATTTAGATTTAAGTGAATGCATTAAAATTATAATATACGCATTTTGTAGAAAATTTAGTCTGCTTTAATCTAAACATATAAAAGGGAATTGTCCATAATAAACTTTGGACCGATTTTGGTGCTGTTTTTTTTTTAAATGTCCCCTGTCGCCATGGGAAAGTTTATAACTACTTAAAATCCCCAAATTCTCGGGGATTCCATTCGTCTCTTTTCGAAGAGTACCGAAAAAAGTATTACTGATTCTATTAAGCTAAATTATATTTACGAAAAATTATAAAACTTAATGTGCTCAGGGTAAAGTAGGTCAGAATTTTTTTTTTTTTTTTAAATCATATCGTCTTCGATTTTAGTGTCGCCTCAAAGTACTAAATACCAATTTCGAAGAAATTGAACATTAGAAATTTTTCAACTCTATTTATTTCGAGGATTTAATTTTTCTTCTGGAAACTTTTATTTTTCGAATATTCGTATTTAAGTGTTTCTTGAGGTGCTGAAAACTAATATCAATTTTTTTTCCCTCATAAAAACTCCTTTACTAATATTAAAGCATAGAGCTGGTTTATTATTTAAGAGTATTCATATTTCATGTAGTATATACATGAGAATATGATAGATTGTAACATTGTCTTAAATCATAAGAAATTTTTATAATATATTAGAAATTGTATTGTTCATACAATTTTTCATAACTTCTCTTCATTTTATCCAATTCCTACGGAAATAGAACCGTTAGAAAGCTGGATGTCTAATATTTCTACTTACATAAACTCAGCATCCTCGTTTTAGGTTGGAATCCTAGTTTACTTTTATTTTATGGAATATACTCGGAATATGAAAGTAAATCTCGAACTTCCCCTTCTGGCTAGAATAGTATGGTTTTTCCTGTCCGATATCGGAGAACATAAGGACGCTAAACTTAAAATTAAAAAAATACTTCTATAAATTTTGACTGAAACATCCATTTTTAAATCTTCAATGACTGGACAATATGTTTTTTAAATTTCCCAAGAGTACGAAAAACATTGGTCTGTCTGTGCTCCGTGCGTTACCATTTTGTTATTTTTTTTTTAATTTTGTTGGATTTTGACACCCACCCCACTAAAACCTACAGAGAGCGACGGTCCTATATCACTTTTAAATATTTACTTAAAATGGGAAGAGGAGACTTAAGATTATAAAATCGAGCAATATTTAAGAAGCGCTTGAAATTGGAAAACGGTGTGAAACCCGCCCTTTGTAGTAACCTTAGTTTTCTTAAATTTGAAAATCCACTTATAGCCAGTCTGTTCGTACAGAGTCACAATCTCAAAATAGCAGAGATCCTAACACAAAAAATGTTAAAAGGCAATCCTTCCTGGAAAATCCACCCCAAAGATAGTTAAATCCAGGAACATTTAAAAAGCGCCTAAAATCGGAAAACAGCGTGAAAAATAAATGATAAATCAGGCGTGCTGTGAGCAATAGCAACGAACAAAGGAGAGGGGTTTCTATACACTGCAGAAAAACGGCTCTAATGATTTCTCATGAAAACTGAATAAACCCCACTCCTTCAAGTCCTTGAGGTTCTAATTGTTTCTGAGAGATAGTTTAGATTTTTTTTCTAGATTACTCCAGCCTTCAAAAAACTAACAAAGGAGCCGAAATACAAACCCCTAGGGACAGAATAAATATCTCTAGCCTTTAATTAAAAATTCCGAAGGCAGTAGAGGTGTGAGGGCGAGACTGTAACACCCCTCCGTGTGGTCAGCTCTTCCCGAAATTGGGTGATAAATTTGGGCAAAATCATTGCCAGGCTTATTATTAGGCCCTAAACCTGCTTTTAAATTTAGTTTCCTTAACTGCACTATGGCTCCGATTAAACACAGTCAAAGTTAATTCTTACTGAAGCGGGAGGACGGGTGGTATATTTTGATATCATTTTATTTGTATTTTAATTATAAATTATCTAAAATAAAATTTAAACATACTGAATAACAATTTATTGTTCAAAAGAACTTTTGTCGTTTTATTATATCGATGGCTCACTTCACAGTGGTGTTGGATACATTTCCACTAATTTTACAAACAATACAATTAAAGAGGATAAGATGGTCGGGGAGGGGGGTGCGGTCAGCAGAAAAAACACTAATAGACAAAAGAACTATTTATTTATGCCGACGTTTCGACCTAATTTTCAGGTCTATAAAAACAAAAAGACAACAACCATCATCCAGAGAGAAAAAAATAAATAATAGACTAACAAATTTGGAAATATACAAGAAAATGAAATGAAAATATAAACTAGTTGATTAATAACTATGGACAAAGACAGTAGTACAATACAATTAAAGGTTCTCTCTTTCAGGATTATTACATTTTTTGATAATGATGAGAAAATAGTTGACCGTGAATGAGATATATGAAGAAAAGATGGTGTTTGTGCGATCAGAGAATAACACAAATAAGTTTTTAAACTTGTTTATTAGTGTCAAAGTTTCGGCAAGAATTTCTAGCCTTCATCAGGGCTGGGAACAAAAACAAGATAACAACCAATGAATAAAAGATATATTGTATGATTAGAAAATTACTAACATAGGGACATTGCTCGACGATACATGGCCACTTAAGCAATCTGAAATATTTGTAAAATACAAAAAAGAACTGGTGCACTTCATCTCTAATATAGATTTAGCCCAAATGTAATGATCATATATCCCCCAATTGTTCTTCTAATATAATAACAATTAATTTAATTATGTTTTGTTCTAGTTTAATATTTAATTCCCACATCTGCACTTGTATTTATATTTATTTATTTTTATTTTCCATACACTTTTAATTCTTGTTATCTATTGTATTTAATAATTAGTTGCCTTCTCTGTGTTCACATGTTCTAATTACATTATTTTATTTATTGTATTTTATACTTTATTTGTTCTTTTTTTTTCTTTGTTTCTGTTATCTTTTCTTTTAATATTTTTAGTATAGTACTATAACATATACCAATGTTAACAGCAGATTACATACATACAGTATGTGGTTTAGCATGGAGTATCTATACTTTTTTTAATAAACACCACTTGCATAGTGTTATTATGCAAGAGAAAAAAAAATAAAAAATAAAATTACATAGGGATACATAAATAGTTTCAAAAGACATAAACAGTTCAAGTGATACAAGAAGATAAAGGCTGTATGAGAAGCGTAATTTTAAAATTAAGTAGTAGAAAAGAACAATTAATAAAATTATTATGAAAATCTAATAAGTAAATATAAGCACAAAATGAAATGACAGCGTTTTTCAATATTTCAATTTATTCCTCTCTGTGTTTATAAAATCATGTTTTCTTGGTCAATAATGTTTATATTTCCTAAAAAAAGGATTAGTTAAGGTGCTTTTATGCATCAGTTTCAACCGAGATTCCTTATCTTTAAGTGGTATTTTGCTTGTTCAAAATGGAAGAGAAAAAAATTTGTTTTCGTCATTTAATGAATTTTATATTTCCGAAAAGGAAAATCCGCTGCACAGACGGTTAAAAAAATTTGGAGTGTGTATGGCGATGATGCCTTAGGAGAAAGCACCGTCCGTAAGTGGTTTGCTCGGCTCAGAACCGGAAATTTTGACTTGAAAGACGCAAAGTATTCGGGTCGTCCTTCAACTGTTGATGACCAAATTCAAACATTGGTCACAGACAACCCGCAAGTTTCTCAAATCGTAGAGGAGTTCATTGCGCAAAAATAGAAGTTCTGGGAGGACGGAATTAAATAAATACCTGAAAGATGGTAATGTAATAGATCAAAATTGGTCATATATAATTGATTAAAAATATTTACAAGAATCTGAAATTTTTATTGGAATCACCAGTAAAAAACGCTACCAACTTATTTTACAACTCAATATATATATAAGTGTGATTCTCCTAATAGAAAGAACTATAGTTTTATTGTAAATAAATTAGATTTAATTTGGTCCTAAGGGAGCTCTATGTACAATAATTTGTAACTTTTGTTTATTGATTATTTTAAATGACCACTAGCAAAATATAAAATATTATCGTAACGGACGGTCAGATTTGAAATGTAGATTTTATCGAGTCCAGTAGGCGACCAGACACACTTCATCTTAGAAAATTTAAAGAAGAAGCACAAAGACAATAGGAAATAGCCCCCGGGCACTAGCGCAATAAAAGATGAAATGATAGCAATAAAGTGGCTTCTTAACGGCAAGGATTAGAGGGAGAGTTGGGAATTATTAAAGCTAAAGTGGGTACAACTCCCATCCTTTGGGTAATTACTCATCTTCTCTCCAGAGGCCGCCTCATTCCCGATTTATCCTTTCGAATTAAAGTTTCCTTGTTTATGTTCCCTTTTCTTCTTTAGCATCTTCCCATTGCCGTTTAGGAATTATTCTTACAGATTATTATGGATGTGATTTTTTAATTGTCTTTAACAAGTTTTTGAAAATTTATTTTTCAATTTCAGACTACTTTCTTAACTGAATGGTTTATACGTTTTCACAATAGGTGTTATTTGAATTGAAATAATTTTAGTTATAGTTTTAAATATTTAATATTGGATCCACACGTTTGCCACATGAAGCAAAAGAACTTTTGACTTTTTTAGCTATTATATCCGATTTATATTATACAAATGAACAAAATTAAGATATATAAAATGAAAGGAAACGTAAATATCAAGAAATTAGGTGATTAATGATAAACATTTATAGAACATAGAATAAACAGTTGAATTTTTATCAAATACTTGTTAATTTAATTGAATAGACATATAATCTCTTTTGTAGGAAGATAGTCCGGGTGGGGGTCAATGATTGTATCAAACTAGTAGAAGAAAACTATTTATTGTTAACCAAATTTTCGCTCCACTTTACAGGGCTTTGTTACGGTTGCCATGATGAAATAAAAACTCTGGCGATATCTGCGTAGACAAGAGGTGTTATGGTTGTCATGGGGAAAACAAAACACGAGTGAGGGATATGTTTAGACGAGTGGGTTTTGATTTTGTGAAGGTGACAGTTTGATTTTGGAACACGTTACGATTGTTCAATGTGTAGTGGTAATAGTTTAAAGGCCCTCTGTCTTTACTGTTTGAACCGAAATAGCACCAGATGAGAAATGTCATCGTATGTATTTTGTTTTTTTTTTCAAAATTATGATGTTCTACTTCAATGGATGGTCATTAACTCTAGAAGTGGGGATATAGTGCAGTGACGTTTCTTCAGCACATCCTAGATAAAAGAGATGTAGCAGGTGTCATCCTAAAACTTCTGGGGAAGGTGAGACGGAAAGGAAGTATCAGACAACCTTATGTTCTGCCAGGAGTGCACCCAAGAACTACGTGGGGTTTGAACTAAATTTTATTTTGTTTTTATTTAATATTCACTTTTATACTCTTTTGGATAATAATGTAAATATAGTTATTAAGGTTAAGCATTTAAGTTAAGGTTAAGTCAATCTATAAGTCTTATTTGTTTTATTAATTGATAAGAATTCTTTTTTTTTTTCTTTCTCATTCTGTGTATATATATTTCTTATTATTAATAACCTTTTGTACATATAGTTCTGATGTTCTTTGTCTGCTTTCAACTTGTTAATTTACTTATTTTTTTTTTTTGTTGTTGTTCACGGAATATTACGATAATTCAACAGGTAAGTAGGTTTTCTGTTATCTTTATGTAAAAGTATTCGCCAGTGGTCATAACTCAACAATTGTTTGTATAGGGGTATATTTTAGTTATATTGTGGGCATAATGCTTCGGGGTTTTCGTTATTTCCAAAAAAAAAATAACGTGGCGCCTAAGAAGCAATTTATTCTTTATCGTTTTGTCTTTTTTTTCCCTTTTGCGATTATATTTATTTTTTAATTTTCCTTTAACTCACCCCCTTATCCGCTGAGCGTGCGCAAGTATAAACGATAAATATATAACTAAGAATAAATCAAAATTTGAGGTTATAGCTTCCAGATTGAAATAAAGATAACAATTGAATTTGTCGTCATTGTTTCAATCTGAATATTCTTCAGAATATTATTCACTTATTCAAGAATTCTTTAAATCTATGGTTTTGTTTTTCTTTCACAATACATTTCTGAAAAAAAACAAAAAAAAACAGATGTTGATTTTAAAATATATTACTTTAAATTCCGGAATTTCTTTGTAATGAAAACGCGAAACGCTGGCTATAGTATATTTAAGATAGGGATAGTGTATCCCGTTTATCCAACGTTATCATTATCTGGCTGTTCCTTACAATCGACTTCCGGAAAGGAGGGGACACACAAGAAAAAGAGAGATAGGGATAAGGGGTAGAGAATAAAAAGGAAACAGAAGAAAGAAAGGAGACCACAAGGCCGTCGGAACTGTCAGTAGGCGAAATTGTTATACAATACAAAGACAGAAGAGGGCAGTAGTAGTACTAGGGCGGGGAGGAGGGGGGGGCATATGTGGCAAGTTTTATGTCTTTGTTTGTGTTGGTCTTTAACTGCCGGAAAGGTTTTCACATCCAAACTCCTACCAATTGGTTGTCTTCTCCATTCCTTTTGTCATATCCGTCCTTATCTCAACGCTTCGTCGCTTTCTTAATTTCCTCGGCATCTCTTTTACGGTGTCGTTGGGGGTGAGCATTCCCTTCTACTGCTCTATTTGGGGTTAAGTGTTCTTGAGCAATCTTATAAGGATCGGTGTGTCCTTTGGAAAGGATAGTTTGCCACGGCGTACAGTGGTAGGAAACTGCCATTTTTGTGCATATACCTCTAAATTGTTTAAATCTTCTGTAATTATCATGCATTCCGTGTTATTCACGGTGCTGAATTCAACACAATGCATTTTTTTTTTTATTTTGATAATATTTTCAAGAATAAATATAATTTTTTTTTTCTATAAATAAAATGTTATTCTGAATCATTGTAGTTAATTTAATTGTGCTCACCTTATTTTGGTTACACTAATCATGAAAACTACTTCTCCTACGAAGACAAACGTCATAAACTACTGTTTAAATAAATAATTTTTATCTAATTTTAGTCTCTATCTTTTTATCTAATTTTAGTCTCTATCTTTTTATCTAATTTTAGTCTC
>NW_027111920.1:204409-207324 GCF_000696795.3 Halyomorpha halys | reverse complement strand
TTTTTATCTAATTTTAGTCTCTATCTTTTTATCTAATTTTAGTCTCTATCTTTTTATCTAATTTTAGTCTCAAAACAATTTATATTTCTTTATAAGTCTGACGTTTCGGCCAATTCGGTCATCCTCAAGGACAATCTTCTTTTTTTTTTAAACTAACTTGTTTCTTTTTACCATTAGAGGGCAATTGTTTGTTTTGTTATGTCTACAAATATCATTATTTTTTGTTATTAATTTTACTTTTCTCTTTTATTAAGAAGCATTATTCTTATTTAGTTATATTCTCTCTTTTTTTCTTTTAATTATAACATTGTATATAGTTGTGGGTGTCTTTTGTACGAGACTATACCCCCCTCCGCCCCTCATAATCAACTGTTAAAAATATATACAATGTAACGGTTATATCAACCTAGTAAGGCCCACCAGGGCGATCTGATATAAAATAAATAAATAAATAAATAAAGAAGGACAATTTTAAAGAGAATAGCCTGTGAAGAGTTTTTTAAAATTGATGTGGTAGTAAAATTGTGTTTAAGATTGTCCTTGAGGATGCCCAAATTGGCCGAAACACTGGACTTATAAAGAAATATAAATTGTTTTGAGACTAAAAGTTGGATAAAATATAATTCATTTAAACAGTAATAACCAGTCAAAAGAAAGTGTAAAGGTTATATATTAGTCATAAACTACTTTATAGTACATTAAATTAGATTTAACTTGAATACTCACAGACATCTGTATGTCTTATGGTTTTTGCGATATAAATTTCTCAGAATGCATTCAATAACTTCTGATTTTTCAGTTGCTTTTAAAACAGCTATATCTCGGGAACTATTGAACGTGAATACGTTTGTTATAATACAATAGCCGGGAAGAAATAAATTAAGTTATTTCACCCCAATGTTTTATTACTTTAATGAAAACTATGTATAATTAATTGTCAAAACTGATGAGTCTGCCAAGTATAGGTAAAGGGAATAAAAAATGGCGGCTGTTTCAATTCTTTAAAAAACAATATTTTTCATTCTAACACTCTATATTTTAAAACTACCAACAGAACCAGAAAATCTAAAAAAAAAACATTATTTAAAGAAGATTAAATTTGCTGAAATATTAGCCCTAATAGAGCTATTTACATCCAATAGTTCTGGAGAGATTGCTTTTTAAAAAGCAACATTTCTTAATAATATACTGAAAGATTAGTGATTAGTTAATTTATTTTGAGAAATTTATATCTCTGGAAGTAAGTGACGTATAGATGTCTATTAGCACTCAGATTAAAGCTATAAAGTAGTTGACCTTGACCTTCGTAGGAAAAGTAGCTTTCATGATATTTGCTGAAATAAATTGATTTATAGTTGTTCGGACAATAAGTTTGATTTTTGAAAAACTCTATTTCAGAAACCATAAGAAAAACAGATGTCTGTCAGCACTCAAAATAAAGCTAGTTAAATTTACTATAGAATAGTTTATGACGTTTATCTTTGTAGGAATAGCAGTTTTCATGATATTCGACAAAATCAATTCACAAAATGTTAATTTCTTGTTGTTCGTATAAAATGTTTGATATTTGAAAAAATATATCTCTAGACCCATTAGACACACATATGTCTGCCAACAATCAAAATAAAGGAAATTTAACTTACTATAACGTAGTTTATGACACTTATCTTCGTAGGGGTAGTAGTTTTTATGAAATTCTCATATAAATATTAATTTGGCAAATGAAAATTTGTCTTAACAACTATAAATCAATTTATTTTAGCAAATATCATGAAAACTACTACTTCTACGAAGATAAACAATGTATACTACTTTATAGCCCATAAAACTAGCTTTAATTTGAGTGCTAATAGGCATTGTTACGTCACACAGTTCCTGAGATATAGATTTGTCAAAATAAATTCACTAACTACCGATCTTTCACTACGTTCTGTACAACATTTTTATGAAATATTGCTTTTTAAAAAGCTATATCTCGAGAACTATTGTACGTAAATAGCTCTATTAGGGCTTACATTTTAGCAAATTTACTGTACTTCAAATGATGTTCTCTTAGATTTTCTATTATTGTTGGTATTTATAGAGATAAAGAGCTCAGAATGAAAAATTAATTATTTTTAACGTTTTGATACAGCCACAATTTTTTCTTCCCCCTACCTTTACTCATCAGTTTTGACTAGTAATTATCCATAGTTTTTATGTATTAAAGTAATCAAATAATATGAGATAACTGCCCTTTTTTTCACCCCAGCTCTTGTGCTATTAGATTTTATAGTGTTGTTGGTAGTTTTTAAGGTACAGAGCTCCGAATGAAAAATTAATGTTTTTTTAAGGTTTTGAAACAACCACCATTTTGTATTCCCCTACCTATACTTGGCAGACTCATCAATTGTGACTAGTGATTATTCATAGTTTTCGTTAAAGTAATGAAAAAATGGAGTGAAATAACTGCTTTTTTTCATCCCAGCTCTTGTACTATTTGGATCAGTTGAATCTATAAATAGGGTAGTAAGTAAAAGTTGTGCGATCAACTTTTTTTTTTTATTGTATTCACTTTTTGTGAATAAGGAAAATTAGTAAGTATTTTAATATTCAATTGATGGTTGTGACATTTTGAATTTACGAATGGGTTTATAAAATTACATCGAAGTTGAACCAGATTGAGAGATAGGCCAATTAGCAGTCACTGAATTGAGACATCGATTAATTGGCCGCCTGATTGCCGATTGGTCCATCAAATATAGCACTGACCAATCAACTGCCATTTTAAAATAATCCATCACCAACAGTCGGTTCTAAAAGCGAAATGCCAATCTAAAATTTATTTTTAATAGGTTTAAAATTAAAAATGTCATAAGGCTACCTACCTCCTGCATATGTACATAACAGCAGAGATAAAACAGCTAAAATTATTA
>NW_027111920.1:198296-204323 GCF_000696795.3 Halyomorpha halys | reverse complement strand
AACCCTTATTCATGAATGAACCATTGATAAATAAAAACGTTTCCATGTCAATTTTAGCTATTAGTTTCAACTACAGCTAGGTTTTGGCTATCTTTGCATAATACACTACTGTGTATATTTCTATATCTATACATCTACTGATAATATATATATATATATTTTTTAATAAACCATTATCCTACAGTCTGTTCTCAAATTGTAATACTTTTCTGAAATTTATTTTTTATTAGTTTAAAATTCAAAATATCTTAATTATACCTCCTATACATTTTTATCTGTTACACTGTAGCCGTGAGTCAACCCCTGTGGGTTCTGGAGCCCTCCTGGCGTCCACTCAGTCTCTTAAATTAGGTAAAAATCTGGCGGTCGAGCGTCATTCTGACTAAATCACCTCCTTGTACAACCGTTGGTTTTAATTACCATACTTCCTTACAAAGTACTGCACCCCTGACCCTTCTAGGGTTGTAACGGTACAGATTTTATTTTTTTTTTTTTAATACATTTTTATAACAGAGTGCAGATGATATATATTTTTTTTAAATTATGCATTTCAGTCTGTTGTAAAAGTGAAATTCCTATCTGAAATTCATTTTTAATAAGTTTAAAATTGAAAATATCATAATTCTACCTCCTGTACATTTACATAACAGACAGTAGATAATATATATATTTATTTAAATAAACTTTTATCTACTGTCTGTTTTAGAACATGACAAATTTAGCTGTTAGTTTCGACTACAGCTAGGTTTTGGCCATCTCTGTATTACACACATTAGATAATATTTAATTTTTTAAAGAATTCATTACCTACTGTCTGTTCTAAAAGTGAAATACCAGTCTACAAATTTATTTTTAATAAGTTTAAAATTCAAAATGTCATAAGGCTACCTCCTATACATTTAAATAACAGAGAGTAGACAATATATTTTTTTTTAAATAACTCCTCATTTACAGCCTGTTCTTAAAGTAAAATGTCAATCTAAAATTTATTTTTACTAAATTTAAAATTCATATTATCATAATGCTACGTTTTATAAATTTTTATAACTGACAGTAGATGGATTCTAATAGCAAATCAGATTTTATGATGAATTCATTTATTTTTTTTTTCATCCGATCATGGGGCGTAAATCGCCAAAAATCGCAAACCATTTTTTCTTTCATTTACCTACGCATGAAATACAGTTAGCTGCAATCGTATTGAATTTCGAATTTCAATTTTCGACCTTTTTAAGTCCTCTGAGTAAAAATAACCAATTTTCGCAAAATAGTCATGTATGTATTTGTGTGAACAGCGCAGTTAAAAAAAAAAGTCATACGAACTCGAAGTTACATATTTAGGTCATGTGTATTCCTGAGATATTACGGCTAGTTTTTCGTCAACATTTACTAAACAGAATCGCCACTTTAAAGTATCAATTTTTCACTTTTATAGAGTTTTAACAAAAACTTATAACCGCAAATTTTGATTTATCCTTAGTTATATATTTATACTTGCCCACGCTCAACGGAGATGGGGGTGAGTTAAAGAAAAAAAAATACAAATATAATCGCAAAAGGAAAAAAAAAAAAGACTAAACAATAAAGGATAAATTACTCCTTAGGCGAATTATGACCACTGGCGAATACCTTTACATGTAGATAACAGAAAACCTAGCGGTGTTAACTACCCACCTATTGAATTATCGTAATATTCCGTGAACAACAACAAAAAAAAACATAAGTAAATTAACAAGTTGAAAGCAGAGTAAGAACAGCAGAACTATATGTAGAAGAAATATATGTACACAGAATGAAAAAGGGGAAAAAAAAGAATTCTTGTCAATTAATAAAACAATTAAAACTTATAGGTTGACTGAACCTTAACTTAAATGCTTAACCTTAATAACTTATTTTCATTATTATCGTAAAGAGTATAAAAGTCAATATAAAATAAAAACAAAATAAAATTTAGTTTAAACCCCACGTAGTCTTAGGGTGTACTCCTGGCAGAACATAAGGTTGTCCGATATTTCCTTTCCGTCTCACCTTCCACAGAAGTTTTAGGATGACACCTGTCACAACTCTCTTATCCAGGACGTGCTGAAGAAACGTCACTGCATTATATCTCTACTTCTAGTGTTAATGACCGTCCATTGAAGTACAACACCATAATTTTGAAAAAGACAAAACAAATACGGTGACATTTCTCATATGGTGCTATTTCGGTTCAAACAGTAACGACAGAGAGCCTTTAAACTATTACCACTTCACATTGAACAATCGTAACGTGTTCCAAAATCAAACTGTCGCCTTCACAAAACAAAACCCACTCGTCTGAACATATCGCTCGTGTTTTGTTTTCCCATGACAACCGTAACACCTCTTGTCTACGCAGATCTATCCAGTGTTTTTATTTCACCATGGCAACCGTAACAAACTGTTTGTTGTTGGTTTGATTCGGTACATTAATGTAAAATTAGGTGGTGTTCAATAGCAGATAGGTTTTATCCTCATTGAAATACTTTAACAGGGTTTAAATGCGGAATTTTAAAAAAATTATACCTTAGTTATTATATAATTATAACCTTTAGTTTTGTTTATTTGAAAAAATTAACCATCTCACATTAAAATGTATATTTCCTTCAAAAACTAGAAAACGAATTTTTGCACGATCACAATACTTTCCCTTATTATATATTCCACGTATAGGTAAAAAATATGAAATGAAATGAAAAATAGTTTATTATTCTGGGAATAGGCCCCTTTAGAATAATTATAAGGTAATTGTAATATTACAATATATTGGTCAAAAACAATGAGGCCGCACTCAATTAAAACTTACATTAAAATTGTATATAAATAATTTAATACACAGAGGAAAAAATGTAAAAAAAAAAAACCAAAATAAAAACTGACTAAATATATAAAAAACCAAAAGAAAAAGGTAGTTACTAATTATATGTACTATTATAATATTGGGTTAGATTTGTGAAGTAAAATTTAGATAAATAGAAGTATTTTAAACGAGGAAAGGATTAGTATATGTATGTGTGTTATAGGGAATGGAGTTCCAGTAAAAGGCAGCGCAGGTAAAAAATTATTTATCAAACGCAGCAGTTCGGTGAGGTGGAGGGTGGATGCCAGATAAACGGGACCTGGTATTACGGGATTGGATTGAGAATTAAAATTTTATGTTGTTTAAGATATAGGAGGTGCGCTGAGTACTAATTACTTAAAATAGAAAGGAAGCTAGGAAATATTAGCATCCAAAGGATGGATAGAGCCACTTCAGCTCGGCTTTATACTGGGTTATGTGCTTATCTCTGCTGACCCCGAAAGTAAATTGTACTGCGCAATTCATAAGACGTATAATTTTAGATTCGAGATTACCCGAGAGTCCACCATATACCAAGCAGCCATAGGGGAAAACAAGAGAGGAAACTAAGAATCGAAGGTTTTTAAATGAAAGGAGATAACGGATTCTATTGAATTGCTTCAGGACTGCTATTGCTATTGTATTATAATAATAATAATAATAATAATACTTCAAGATTTTTGACTGACGTATGGAATGAGGTAGGAGTATTGTTTAGGATAGGGTTGGGGGGTCCCGATACCCCAATAACCCATTCCATTGGCAATTTCAAAGTTAGGTACGCTAGAGAACTGAAGAAGGTTAGAAAATGAACTAACAATGCAACAAATCAAACACTTCTCTTGACCAAGTGAAAATAAAATCAAAATTAAAAAAATGTGAAGCTTATTACAATAAATATACTCTGTAGGAGACTCTTTGAAATTATTTGAGCTTGTTTTCCGAATTTTATTTTTCTTATTTATTTGTTCAAATATCCAAGGACATTAATATTCTAAAGTTATTGCTGTCCGAAGAGTGTTTCGGTAAAACTGTTTGAACTGTTGGAGAAGTCGATTTGTCATCGTTCATGAATTATTCCAGCCACGATGACTTTATCTCGTCGGTCAGATCTGGGTGTCGCTCTGTCTTTCTATCCTACAGTCTAGTCTTGTTATATATTTGTAATATTTTATTACTACATTTTACACTAATACATTATAATTCTATTGAATGACTATTTAAAATATCGCTTAAGTTCATCTTCCTTTTTGGGATATTTTGATTGATTTATTCCTATTTTAATGATCATTGTTCATAGTTTATGAAATAAATGGGACACTTTTATAAAGAAATAATAAATATAGTTAATTGCCAAGTAAAATAAAGAACTCAGTGAAACAAATAATTAACATGCATTAGGAGGATTATGAACTGAAGGCAATTATCCAAAATAACTTAATTAATTTATATTGAGTCCTCCAAAACTGTTATTATAATTGGATTCTTTTCCAAAGGGTTTTTTTGTATTTACCAGTTACCATTTAAATACCTTTGTATTTAAACTTACCATTAATGATATAATATAATTAGGGGTGATATTGGGTAATATAATAGTATATAATCTATATCGAGGAACAAAGTGTTTATTTACATTTATTATATGATTACCATAAAAAGAATTTATAAAATGATTGAATAATTAAAAAGAACTTGGGTGTTGTAGCCGTGGAATTCCATTTCTGAAGAGCTCTTTTCAGGACCTCTTCTCTAGCCCGTCTTCTTACTTCTGTGTCTTCGTTTTCAATGCCCCTTTTTCCTGGTCTAGTTGTCCAGCCCCTCCTTAGAGGCGTTACCCTTTTTTGAATCTAATTCCTTATTGGCCATAGGTGAAAGAACGCCCCCTAGGTGTTCGCCCCCCAAGGCCCGAGGGGGTGGGGAAGTTTGACATGTTTAGGAGGATTTGTACCTGTTTAGTTGGCTTCTGATCCTTCAGCGAAAACTGTCGTACACTAAAGTGTTAATAGCTCTGATTCGGGACCCAAGTGGCAAATAACACAGGTGTTTATTCGTATTCATTCGTGTTAATTCGTAACTATATATCCAGGGACACTGTGAAAGGTTCCTTGAAAGATATCCAACCTTGGCCAGGTATCGGAACAGATGGCAAAAAAACTTAATAATATAGAGAATTGTTAAAAGGTCAATCAATACATATCAAAACTATAGCTAATTTACAATAAAGTTTAAACTAAAATGGGATCTATGTGCTAATTAAGAAATTATAAATATACCTTTTTACAAAATAAAATAAAATATAAAGAGTGATAAATCAAACGAGAGGGAAATAGTTTACAAAATGTTTGTGTTTGGGTGTTTAATAATATATATTATTTATTTAGACGTAGTTTGACGTACCTATTTTTTATTTTATTCTCATGTCGATTTGTCCTTACATTAAGGAAGTATCCTTATACTTCCTTACTTCTATCAATCTCAATATCTGAGTTTATATTTTAATATTAGTGTGTTCAATTGTATATACTTCTTTGGATATACACAGACCTTTATTTTTATCGTAGTCTTATATCACTTGGTTTTATTGTACACTTTAGTTGCTCTTGCTTATTTATTATGTGGTATAATATTATAATATTATTATTTTACTCTTTTTTATTTTGTATTATAATTTTTAATCAAATTCACTCTATACTTATTACTTATTAATTCCTTAGCTTATTATTATTAATTTATTATTTGTAAATTTGTAAGATTGTTGTTCACTTCATAAGTTCTTACATTCTTTTTTTTTTTTTTTTTATTTTGCTTTATATTCATTTTAATAGTTAGTTAATTGAATTATTAGTTTTATCACTAGTAATTAATTCATATTGTACTAATCTAGGTTATAAATTGTAGTAGCCTTCACAGCGCCCTGGGAGTCAAAACTGTAACTAACTCATATTTCATTTCTGTATATTATTTTGGCACCAATCGATAGATGTTATCTGGACGGACCATATTTGATGAATAAATTAATAAACAAAAATAAAAGTTGTGAACAATTAATTTGTTGCACATGCACTATATCTATAAACAAAACTAATTAACTACCACTACTTTGGTATAACAATTAAAATAATAATTTGGAACAAAAATAAAGATTACATTAAGAAAAACTTTAACAAAAA
>NW_027111920.1:192149-198246 GCF_000696795.3 Halyomorpha halys | reverse complement strand
AAATTATGAAATAAATATATTAACAATAATAGCTTTGCTTGTTTTGTTCTTATTTGAGTCCTTTAAGAGGCGATTTGTTGTATTTACAAATTTACTTTATTGGTGGATTTGCGGAAGATGTTACTGATATGTGTAGTATTTAGTGTTAAAATAAGTTATTTAGCAGAGCTATATCACTACATTGCTTGGATAGTGAGACATCTGATAGAAAAAACAAGTTTTGGTTTTATTTTGAAATGGGCGTGTTCCAAAGATAGTACCTTGGACAGGGTAATTTTTTCTCTACTGTGATCCTTCTATAGGTATATTATATAGAATGCGTCAAATACAGAGTAAAATCATATTCTTATTTTTTTTTTTTTTGTCAGATGCATCTCAAACAAAGAAGCTATAAGTCATGGTACACGGTGGTTATTATTTATTATTCTTTTAGCTAATCTTTTTTTCTAGTTTTCTACGATTGAAAAACTTGTTGAACTTTATACGGGGGAGGCATAAGTGAACTAAGTTGGAATAATTGATTTATACAGAATTAATTTATTTTGGGAGTTTAATTTGGATTTTTTTTTTTAAATATGGAAACAATTTATTAATTTTTTATTTCCTTATCTGCCTTATACTTGGAATGTTATTTGAGTGTGAGAAATCTATCTTAGGTTGAATCAAGGGATAAGGATTATATGTATTTATTTTTTAAAACATACAGGAGATAATCAGGGGTGCGGTCAAAAATGAACAAAAAATATTTAACAACTATTTATTTTCCGACGTTTTGCTCCACTTTGCAGTGCTTCATCAGGGCTGTCGAGTTTGAAAACTGTTGTTTTGTTTTTTTCACAAATTGTGCTGAGCGTTACGGAAATGAAAGAAGTACGCATATTTGGAAAGTTTAGGAATCACCACTTGGCCCATTCACCGGAATATTTTCTCCCTCCAGTACACCCTTATAATGTTTATTATACTTTTTATTTATTTATATAGAGTGTTATCTAATCCATTTTTGTGTTGTGACAGACCAAAGAGCGGCTCGATGCTCCTCTACAGCAGGAAGAAGGTCCGCTACCGACGGGACGGCTACTGCTGGAAGAAAAGGAAGGACGGGAAGACGACCAGGGAAGATCACATGAAGCTCAAGGTCCAAGGGACCGAGGTACGTCCCTCTTCATAATATTATTATTGTTGTCATAGTACTCAACGGAAAGATTATACCTACTTGAAATGAAACGTTTTTATGAATATTATATACATAGTTGATCGTATAACTTCAAATATAAAAAGATGGTCAGGGTTGCGGTCAAAAAAGATCAAATAGTTTTTAACTATTTAATGTCCGACGTTTTGCCGCACTTTGCAGGGCTAAAGAGATACAAAAACAATAAGGTAAATTAAGGTAGGATACATATTATGTAAAAATTAAGTGATAAGAAAATTATATATAAATAAAAGGAAGGAAAACATGAAAAAGTAGTTTTATATAATATACTTGAATAAACAATTGTAAGAATAAAAATTAAAAATTACGTAAAATATGCAGTTAAAAAAAGTACAACAGACGCATATAAAACAAAAAACCAGTAAATGTGGGAAAAGTAGATTACAGAAAAGTAGATGTGGAAACACATAGTACAAGAGCCCAAGAGAAGAAAAAAGGCAGTTATCTCACCCCAATTTTTGATTACTTTAATGAAAACTATGCATAATTACTAGTCAAGATTGAAGAGTCTGCCAGGTATAGGTAGGGGAATAAAAAATGGCGGCTGTTTCAAAACCTTTAAAAAAACATTCATTTTTCATTCGGAGCTCTATATCTTAAAAACTAACAACAACACTAGAAAAACTAAGAGAACGTCATTTAAATAAGAGAAAATTTGCTAAAGTATGAGCCCTAATAGAGCTATTTACGTACAATAGTTCTAGAGATATAGCTTTTTAAAAAACAACATTTCATAAAGATATTGTAAAGGTCAGTTGTTAGTGAATTTATTTTGAAAAATCTATATCTCAAAAACCATTTGACGTACAGATGTCTATTAGCACTCAAATTAAAGCTAATTTAATGAGCTATAAAGTAGTTTATGATGTTTATCTTCGTAGGAGTAATAGTTTACATGAAATGTGCTATAATAAATTGATTTATAGTTGTTCGGACAAATTTTCATTTGCCAAATTTATATTCATATGTGAATATCATAACAACTACTACTCCTACGTAGATAAGTGTCATACACTACTTTATAGTTAATAAGTTAAATTTCCTTTATTTTGAGTGTTGGTAGACATATGTGCTTCTTATGGATCTAGAGATATATTTTTTTAAAAAATCCAACATTTTATACTAACAACTAGATATTAACATTTTGTGAGTTTATTTTGTCAAATACCATAAGAACTACTATTCCTACAAAGATAAACAAAATAAACTATTTTGTAGTAAATTTTACATGCTTTAATTAGAACGCTGGCAAACATCTGTACTTCCAATGGTTTCTCAAATGTTTTTCATAAATCAAACTTATTGTAGGAACAACTATAAATCAATTTATTTTAGCAAATATCATTAAAACTACTATTCATACGAAGGTAAAGGTCATAAACTTATTTATGATCCAATTAACTACCTTTAATTTGAGTGCTAATAGACATCTGTATCTCTCATAGTTCCTGAAATATAGATTTCTCAAAATAAATTACTAACTACTAATCTTTCACTAGATTTTTAAGAAATTTTACATTTTAAAAAGCTATATCTCGAGAACTATTGGACGTAAATAGCTCTTTTAGGGCAAATATTTCAGCAAATTTACTCTTTAATAATGCTTTAAATAATGTTCTCTTAGTTTTTCTAGTGTTGTTAGTTTTTTAAGATATAGAGCTCCGAATGATAAATGAATGTTTTTTTAAGGTTTTGAAACAGCCGCCATTTTTTATCCCCCTATCTATACTTGGCAGACTCATCAATCTTGACTATTAATTATACATAGTTTTCATTAAAGTAACCAAAAATTGGGGTGAGATAACTGCCTTTTTTCTCCTCTTGGGCTCTTGTACTATTAGATTTCTATTTAAATACGTCGCATATACAGGAAATAGTCATAAAAATATGACGAAAAATGAAAATATATAAAAGAAAGATACAGAAATATGATAATAATAATAACTATAATAATTTTCTATTTTATGAATGATTTCGAAAATGTAAATTCGTTGTAAATAAAATATATATTTTTATTACCTTGTTCAAGACTGGTAGTTTTATTAATAATAACACGTAGTGAAAATATTCTTCTTTGTTAATTTATTTTAATGAATCATTAATAACGTTTTGGGCTATTGCCTCATCATCGGGTTATCTACAACAAAAATTTACGCTATTCACATTATTAGGCATACAACAATTAAATTTTCTTATTTAAAACAAATACTTTAATATAAATATATCTTCAAATATCACATTTATGCAGTTATCCTTATTTGTCATATGTATAATAACAATAATCATATATCTGTCAGTTTTTTAGGATAAATTTATAAATAAAATTTCATATAAAATAATAAATAAAGAGAATTTAAAAACCATTCTATTAACAATTCTTGAAATAATTTTATCCTTATAATATTGGCATTGATTTTAATTTATTTTTTATCACTATTGTAAGGCTAAACTTACTTCAAGAATTGTTAATTGAATGATATTAGATTCTCCTTATTTATTATTTTATTTTAAAAAAAACTAACTGCAATATTATTATTGTTATTATACCCATGTTTTTATTAAAGTAATCAAAAATTGGGGTGAAATTTGACAGCTGACTTTTTTTCCTTCGGGCTCTTGCTCTATTGGCACAGCTTGCGTTAATACCTCTATAGGAAAGCGTATTCAGTCGAAATGACATTCATTCAAAAGCCAGACTGAATCATCACATCAAGACCCGTATCAGTATGACTGACGCTTACTTGTAAATAAAATTATTTCTCTTTCGATTCATAATAAAGTAAATGCCTGTTTGGATATTATTTTGGCATTTGCTTACAAAAATAAACTGGAACGCACGATATGAATGAAGTCACTACAAATTTTGAATGATCGGATTTCAATTTTTTTTTTTTTTGGTAATCCATCAGTATTACCCCTGAGCGATCAATCTGAAAGTCAATCTTCCGTTTTATTGACATTCTGACTGACAGTCCCTACAATATTTCCATTGCATTTTTCCATTTCAATTCTATTCTTGAATACCTGTACTTGCGCCCTTACTGACAAAACTTATTCCCAAGATAAAGCGGCTCCAGATACAGAAGGCTGTGTAGACTCGGGCTTGGGAATTAGCCTGAATTCATTTCCTCCAGCGGACTGTACCTGGAAATTGCACTTTTTTTTTTTTTTTTGCGGGGCCCCCCTTCAGTGTTTTTAATTCTTGTTAATTAACAGCCTGCTACCGCCGCCCTTACACCTCGCTGATGAACGGCTTTTCCGAGTCCAATTCGTTCTGCGATTTCTTTACTTTTTCTCTCTCACTTGTTCCTATTTTTTATCCCCTCCCCCCTCCCTTTCCCTGTTCTCTTCAGAAAAATAAATTACAAGAAAAAATTGTGTTGAGAAATTGAAATAAATACATAACGTTGAGAGAGCACTTGTTCTTCTTCCTTTAGAATAGTTTACTTTATTTATGAATTTTTATATTCACCCTGACTAAGAAATTGGAATTATATTTGTAATGTTTTCTTTCTCTTAATAAATTTTATTTAGATAACTATAATTAAAAAATTAAATTAAATACAACACATGAAGGGTCAAGGATGCAGTACTTTATAAGGAATTACTGCTACTAGACCAACAATTGTGGAAGGAGGTGATCTGGTCAGAATCATGCCCGATCACCAGATTTTTACCCAATTAAGAGCACCCACTTTATGAGGCTGGGTGGACCCCCGAGGGCTCCTTAACTCACAGGACTGACTCAAAAGCTACAAGTAACAATTATCTGCCCAGGTCCTCGAAGTTAGTAGTTCATTGCCTTACCAATGAGCTACCTACTCCCTTTAATTTTATCTATAATATCAGTATAACTATCGGTTTTAATTATTAAAAAGTTTTATAGAAAAATTGAAAAGTTGAAAACAAATAAATAAAATCTACAATGAGGTGTTAATTGCTGGCCTTAGATTGATATAAGGAGAAGATGGATAAGATACACAAATAATAAAAACTTATTAATTTATGCCGATGTTTTGACCTGGATTTCAAGCCTTCATCAGGGGCTAAAAACAAAATAAGATAATAACCTTAAGTCAGAGAAATATGAGTATAAAAAGAAAATAATAATAAAAAAGTTGGAAATATACATAATAATAAATTAAGTAAATAGTACATTAGTACATTGTATCAATTGAAGATAAAATATAATATTGTAAAGCAAAGAATTATACAAAATAAATAATAAAAAAATTATGAAAAATAAAAGTCCTCAAATAAATAAAGAAATAAACATAACGAATGGTGCAGAAGAAAAGGTAAATGATGAGTAATTGAATTAACATAATGAAATACGTAAGTAATGATTAAAAGCAATTAAAATCAACATAATGAAGGGTGTGAAAGAAAATCATATGTATGATACAATGGTAATAATTCTTTTCCAAAATTATAACAACTAAAAAAGTAAATTTAAAAAAAAAAATTATTATTCGGACATAAGTTTAATCATTAATTCAATTAAAAAGTATACCTTCATAATAAAATAAAATAAAGAAAGATAAAAATACGAGAATGTTTTTAGAATACGATAGTTACTCGAATTCAGAGTAAAGAAAAAAAACATTTATCAATATATTCTAAAGTTGAGCATTGAAATTAATTTTCAATAACAAAATTTCAATGTTTATTTAAGATGTGTTTAGTGTTCTGTCAATTAAGAAATTGTTACTTTTTGATGCACCTACTGGGTTTAGGACCAATAGAGAAACTGCAATAGGCTATGGTATTCTAGCTTTATAAAAATTCCAATAAAAAATAAAATAAAAACATTTTTTTTTTCATATTTGCTAGTATTTAAGCAAAGCAGTGATATTTTATTTACTGCTAATTTGTTTATATATA
>NW_027111920.1:180938-192099 GCF_000696795.3 Halyomorpha halys | reverse complement strand
TAAACTTTAAAAATTTGATTTAAAAATGTTTAAGTATATAACAATTCATTTTTTGTTTAATGTCCATTTAAAAGAATATAATATAAAAATATATATATTATTATTATTATTGTCAGTGTTGAATCCTAAACCCTCCAATCCCACATCACCACCCTTGAAGAATGGTGCCAAAACTGGAGGATTAATATAAATTCCAATAAATCCCACCAAATTACATTTACCCTTTTACCCTTTGTCGTAAACCCATGACCTCTTGCCCCACAGTATCCTTTAATAATATCTCACTTATTTCTGTCGAACAGATCCGTTACTTAGGACTACATCTAGACAAACTACTGACATGAAATCCTCATACGAGACTGAAAAGACAGGATACTGGTCGTTGATTCCGACTATTACAACATTTACTAGACAAGCAGTCTAAACTGCCAATCCATTACAAAAGACTGATCTACATGACTATTATAAGGTCTATCTGGACATATGGAGTTGAGCTTTAGGCTCAACTAATCCATCAAATTCCTCTTGAATCTAATCCTTACAGTCCAAAATCCTTAATGCTCCTTACTTTGTCATGAATCAAGTCATCCATCAGGACCTCAATGTCTCATTTGTTGCCAATTTTGCCTGTACCAGACACCAATCCTTCCATGATAAACTTCCCAACCACCCAAATCCACTTGTTTCTAAACTGACTTCTCCTTCATTACCTAGTAATCTTTCTAGGCATCTGAAAAGAAGATAGCCTCTAGATCTTCTCCTCTAGATATGTTATTGGAGTTTTATCAATGGGTAGATTCTCCACATGTTTGTATCATGTCACTATGTCACCTACAAAAAATTTACTTGTATATATTTTTATACAGTTGTAAATAACAATAAATAAATTAATTTAAAAAAATTAGTGTATTTTTTGCTATTATGTTTAGTGGATATATATTTTATTTATGGTTATTATGTTTAATGTATTTATACTTTATTTACAGTGTATTTATGGCTGTTATGTTCATTCTGCTATACTGCCAACATTTCATCGGAGATGTTACTGGCTTCTTCAGGTAATATTTTTCATTTATCTCTTCCTTTATTGTGTAATATTATAGCAGAGTTTTCCTAGAATAATTATCTAAATATATCTAACAAAATTATTATATCTTCTATAATAATTATAATTAATGAATTTAATATATGATATTTGTCGATTTCAGAATCCAGATATAGTCTTAGTACATTACTTAAACGTTCCATACCCTGATGATAACAAAATCGTATCTCCGAGCCTGGCCCTCTGCGCTGATAAGAAACAGTGGACCAAAGAAGAACTTATATCCCAGCTCAAGCCTATGTGTAAGTGCAGTTATATTACCTGTTGTGTGGGAAAAATAGCTGTTGATTATTTTATTTTATTATTTATGATGTTAAGAGCCTTTTTCTTTATGTTTTGGAAAAGACTGTAACTCTTTATACATATGTATTTATTGCATATTCACTAAATGTGTTTAAAAAGGAAGAGTCAGTAGGATATGATGTTGGAGAACGTTGGGGCGAAAGTCACTGAGTGCTTGGTTCAGAATACTGTAGGTTCACTCTCCCCCCCCCTTTCTGATCAATTTATATTTAGTTTGAGTAGGCCTCAGAAAACAAATCTTGAAATTCTCACTCTAGTACTGCGTTGGTCTTTAGTGGAAGACTTGAGCCAAAAAACAAACAAAAGAAAAGTGTGAGTTAATCTGAGACTTTAGACGGTCACACAATACCAAAGTAGGCGAATTATACCTAGCAAATACAGTTCAGGTGATAGACTGAGTAAAATTTATTTGTGAAGTTTTACAGTTTAGCATCTAACAAATCTCTAAAAAGTTAATAACCATTTAGACAACTGGTATTCATCCGAGGGATAGACCGAAAGGTAAGTGGGTGGATTGCATTATGTCTGACCTTGAATTTGGGTTGTGGTCGTACATGTGTGTTGATAGATGATTCCTTGTATCGGCACGAAACCTTCCAATTTGTTAAGCCATTTTATTTATTTATTTGTTTACATGTTCCTTATAATTTTGAAGGTGGAAATAGGGAATCAATCTCTTGCACTAACATGTTAGGTCATGATGCATTGTCTCCTATTGATACAGAATCATTTTGCCTCCCCATATGTATTTTGTTGGATAAAGTATTTTTTAGCATTTATTACCAAACTATATTTAAAGTATTATTATTTTAATAGTTATACTGGAAAAGATTGCATTAATAGTAATATTTGTTTATAATAATGTTTTATTAGTATGGATGATTTATTATAAAATATTACATTATTTTTTATAATTTATAACTCATTAATGTTAATTTTTTTTTCAGTTTACAGTGAAGAAGAACCTGAACTCAACAATGAACTTGAAATATCTGTGAGTACCAAATTATTATGGCTAAGCTGTTGGATATAGTGAAAATATCTTCCTTTTTTTTTCTTTTTTTTTTTCCTACGCTACAGGAAGTGGGCTATTATGGCATTTTCCCCTCAACATCTTCTAGACCAATACACGTTAAAAGATGGTCTCCATCCATGTCTCCCATGTTGCATAGAGGACATTTTGGGGAATCTACGATGCCAATTTGATGGAGGTGTTTTTGGAGCAGATCATGTCCTGTTACTAGCCGAAAACAAGCCACTCTCTCAGCTCTGCTAAGATTTCCGGGAATTCGTTTATCCTTATGCAGTAGGCTCTCCCACTTCTTTCCTTCCGCTTGAACTTTGTGTCTTGGATTTGTTTTGTCCTTACAATAAGAGCTTATAAGTGATTTTGTTTGAGTTTTGTAGGAAAGTGGTAGAACAGGCTGGTTTTCTGCACACCCAAGCTTAGCCACCTTGTCAGCTTGCTCATTACCATCTATACCTACATGGCCTGATATCCACTGCAGAGCTATAATCCTTCCTCTTTTCTTCATGATAACAGCCATGTTTCTGCACTTTTCTTCCGTGGGTGACCCTGCGGCACCTGGTTTGTGAATTTTTGTATTACGGCTTTGGAGTTGCTGAAGATTACAGTGTTGTCATTGCATTCAATAGTGGCTTCCATCGCGAATATCTTCCCTGTGATGTATCCTTTATCAAGAAACTCATTTATTTAACGTAATTTAGGAGAACATCACCCCATCTTCTGGTACCCCAACATTGTTGTCTTCATTTTCAATTATAATTTTGATATGAGGAGAAGATGGTCAGGGGTGCAGTTAACAAAAATACACAAAACTTATTTATTTGTGCCAACGCTTTGACCTGAATTTCAGGCCTTCATCAGGGCTGAAAAACAAAATGAGACAACTTAATTCAGAAAAAAAAAATAATCAAACTTGGAAATATACATAACAATAAATTAAGTAGATGGTAGTTGATATTAATAGAAGATAAAATATAATATTGTAGAGGTAAGAATAATACAAAATAAATAATAAAATAAAATGTCTGTTTTTTAATTATAAATTATGTTTATCATTTATTTTGTATAATTCTTACCTCTACAATATTACATTTTATTGTTTAAATAAAATAAATTTTATCCAATTTTAGTCTCAAAAGAATTTATATTTATTTATAAGTCCAACATTTAAACCAATTCGGCCATCCCTCAAGGACAATCTTAAATAAAATTTTAGAACCACATCAATTTTAAAAAACCTTCATATATGCTATTCTTCAATGCCTATTATAAAATAGGGTAATTGTGGACTGAAATTAATGATCTGGGCAGAATAGCCTGCATAAATGTTGTGCCTGCATGTTTTTTTTTAAAAATTAATGTGGTTCTAAAATTTTATTCAAGATTGTCCTTGATGATGGCCAAATTGGCCAAAATATCGAACTTCTAAATAAATACAAATTGTTTTGAGACCAAAATTGGATACAATTGATTTTATTTAAACAATAATAACCAGTCTCAAGAAAGTATAAAGATTATATGTAAATTATATTTTATCTTTTATTAGTATTAACTGCCATATTCTTAATGTATTGTTATATTTCCAATTTAGTTTGTCATTATTTAATATTTATTTATCTCTGAATTAAGGTTGTTATCTCATTTGGTTTTTCAGCCCTGATGAAGACCTGAACTCAGGTTGAAACGTTGGCACAAATAAATAAGTTTTGGTTATTTGTGTATCTTTCCTGACCCCCGACCATCTTCTCCTCATATCAATCTATGGTCAACTATTATCGACAATACCTCATTATAATTTTGATATTAAATTACACCTCTTTCTACTTAGTCCAATATTTTATACTTAATGAGAAGCCAATATTGTCTGATACTTATTTAAAGCTTAGAATGAAATATATTTAATCATTTAAAATGTAAGGAGAGTCCTCGTTTAGCTCCTTTGTCACAGAACTCTGAAAGATTAACCTGATATCCACTATGTATGTATGAAGGATAATTAAATAGAAAGATATTTTCAAGACGCCCAACGAGATAACATAAAAATCTTCTAGTTATATTATCTATATTCTTATTTCCATCTTTTAGTGAGTATTGTATTTTTATATAACTTTTTTATTTGTTTTTTTTTTTCATAATATGTCTAAAGTATTGTTTATTTATACTTTCCACTATCTTATTTTTTTATTTTCAATAATTTACTTTGCTCATTTTTTTATGTTTTCACATATTTTATTTCCATCAATTTTACTTAACGCCTTAATTTACTTTTATTTCATGTTTTCTTATTCTCTTAATTTGTTACATTATTTTAGTTGTTTACATCTTTTTTGGACCTTATAAGTGGGGAGAAACATTAGCTAATAATAAATAGCTTATTTACTATTTGAGTTATTTAGATTGTACCCGAACCATCTTTTTTTATTAAAATATTTTATAATTTTTTTATCCTCCTTTCCTGCCTTCTGATTAAAAAATTAAGATACAGCAGTGGTTTATCTATTTATTTATATCTTGGATGTTTCAGGAATTCATATCTATAATTCAACTATATTTTTTAATATAAACTTCTCTGTGACTGTATATAATCAATTAATTGCATTTCTATTAGAAAATAATAAATCCAATTAATTAATTATATACAACTTTTGAGAAGCTTATTTAAAAAATATTGTTAAATTATAGGGAAGACATTATTAGTTATAATTAACTAAATTAGGCATAAACATATATATTAAAAACATTGTATTTTTATATTAAGTGTTTGGCCTTATAATTTTTTTTTCTTTTTTATATAGTTAAGATTTGGTTTAGATTTATTGTTAACTAGTAGAGTTTTTAAAACAGAAACGAGTTCAACAAACACTGCTTTCTCAGACAGCGGAGACTGTTGAGTCCATAGTGTGCCAGCTTTTGGAAAGGCAACGCTCGGCGAGGGCTAGCGCGATATGTAAACAACTAGAGTGTGGCTGCCCAGATTCGACTTGTGCTGATGCCAAAGCATGTTCACAGCCAATAAGAAGGATAACAGCCGCCAAGGCAGAGCCCGATACTAATCAAGTATTTATTTGTGTATACCTTCAAAAATTTTTATAAGTTAAATTATTTTTTATTCTATATTTGAAACAATTATAATCTTAAGCGTTATAGGAAAACATCATAAAAATGTGTAGAAGTTTGAAAGTTATTATTATTAAAATGTTATCCTCTAGTGATATCTGTAATTGATTTTAAGTTTTCCTTAAAACAATTATTTTATTCATATTTATAGAATTTATATTGCATATATTATTACCACCAAATTTAAGTAATAAATGTTAAAAATTAAATTTTTCAATTATGTTAGTTTTATGAATTTAACAGAAATGATGGATTTCAAATGTGATGGATGAAAATATAATAATTTTTGAATTTTTTTTTTAAATTAATTTCTTTATTGTAATTTCAATAAGCTTCAATAATTTTAATTTGCTAATTAAATGCTTCAGAAATTTCAAATTTACTCCTGTTACTTCATTTGATGTCGAAGGCTTATTAAAAAATGAAGCTGTGTTTCGAGATAGTCGAAAATATATTACTTTCAATCATTTAAAAAAATATATACTTTTTATATATTCGTTTACAATTTCTTGAGAATGGTTATTACTGTTTAAATAAAATAAATTTTATTCAATTAAAGTCTCAAAAGAATTTATATTTCTTTAGAAGTCCAACGTTTCGGCCATCCTCAAGGACAATTTTACATTCATATCAATTTTAAAATACTCTACAGGCTATTCTCCCCAGGTCAATAATTTCTGTCAAAATGACCTTATTTAGTCAATTCTTCACATTTACGTTAAAACTTTTAACACAGTTAATTTAGACTATTATACGTTATCACAACAATTTATTTTATTTAAACAAAAAAAAAAATATTATTTGCTGTATAAGCAAATGATGTTTAATAAAAATTTTATAATTTATGGGGATCCTTCTTATTAAAAAACGTTAATAAATATTTAACCTTTTTTTTTTTATTAAAAATGGTATTTAAATAATTGCCAGTTTTAATTAAATAAAGATCCTGTCACTTGTTGTTAGTAAATTATTAATTTCAATTATCACATAATATTGATGCAACAAAATTGAATATGAAGATTAAATTTTCATTTAGTCTCAATGTCCAAGCATCCATAACCTTGGCAATAGCCTGCTAGATATATAAGCTCATTCCCAAGTGTACCATAATAGCCACAAGAGCAATTTGGGACACGAGTGCTCAGACCCAAACTGTGCCACAGGTGTCGTCTACAACAGGCTCCGCAGGTTTGCTCCTTGGTCAGCGAGGCATTGTCCAACAGGAGAGGGCGCTACCGATTCACCACATACAGCAGCAGAATCATCATCAGGTACCACATGTATGTATCGATTTGTAATTAATTTACTAGTTGGAATTCTTAGACAAACATTTATTTACATAAAAAAAAATATATTAAAAATAAATATAAGATAAAAATACTATGATTTTCAATGTTATTGAGGATGATATTGCAAGTTATTATTGGGAACAATGCCTAGTTTCTCTATGGTTATAAACTAAATTAATTTTTAATTAAAAAAATATTATATTCATAGTATAAACTTTAATAAAAAAACATTTTTATTTGTGTTCGTCAGGGCTCAAACACACAAAGTGGACCTCTTGTTCTCAGCCTCACTCAACCAGGCAGCCTCCTCATCCTCAACAACCAATCGGCCGGGCAGATAACGTCTATCGTCAGTGGAAGGCACCAACAACGTAAAGAAAAGCCAATGGAGGTAGATTATTTATTTTTATTGAAAAAATTAAAATTAATTCATTGCTTAAGTTACTTAGTGATATCTATTAACAAAAATAATGAGAAATTTACTATTTTTGAAATAAATATATTCATACAATCTAGTATCTCGTGCTATGAAATACTAAAAGAAAATTCTTAAATTGTAATGACTCTTAAAAATAATTAAAGTTATGTTGTTATACACATTAAAATACAATATCATGTTATATATTATTAGTCATTAACTTTTATTGTACTAGTATTACTGGACCTGGTAAAGACCTCTTGACCACATTAGAACTAGCCACTAAGAGAAATCATATTCCAAGAATGGCAGACATTTTAAGACAATGGCCCTCCAAACTAACGGAAGCCGATAGAGAAGTTAAAACATTGAGCAGCTCAAGTCGCAGCAGCTGCAAAGAAGAGGTTGTCCTGATGCTGCTGAGAACAGGGCACACAACAGTTAAGACACCTCCACTTGATCACTAAGGAAAATCCACCCAGATGCCAGAAGTGTGATGAAAGGCTGACAAGATACCAATGTCTTTGAATATTGTGTCTTTTATGTCAAACTATTCTGCTAGCAATATCTCCAAATATTTCGACAGTTTTATATTTATTAGTTTACTTTCACTTACCTATAAAGGAAATATAAAGAAGGGGAAGTATTGCAATTGTGAAAGATTTCAAATTCCAGTTTTCAAAGAAAATTCACGTTTTGAGTTCCCCTGACCCAAATAATCAAGTCTCACAAAGTCTGAGTGTGTGTCTAAGCCTAACTCAAAAACTAAAAGTTGTACAAAACTTAAATTACATATTTAGGACTATTGTATGCCTGGGGTGTGACAGCAACTATTTTGTCAAAATCAATTAACTAAAAGTGCCATTTTATAGAATCAATTTTTTTCATTCAAAAACGGCTAACAATGAATGATACACTATATAACAATAATGAATAAACTTTGTGTATCAATGTAAAATTTGGTGTTCATTAATATCAGATTTTTGTAAAATTCTATAATTTAGATTTTCAGTTATATTTTCTGTTCTAAAACTAGAGAGATGAAAGATGTGTGTACTGCTGCAAATTTGTATGCTTAAAAAACTACAAATAGAAAGTTAAAAAAAAAAATTAGTAGTTCCACCACTAAGTAATTATAATCTAATTGATGGCCTTACATGATAACCTTGCAACTGACTTTTTTTTCCATAATTTATTTTGTATTGGGTTGTAAAATAAGTTTGTAGCGTTTTTCAATATATTATTCAATTTAATCCTCTCTGTGTTTATAAAATCATGTTTACTTGGTCAATAATGTTTACATACTCTAAAAAAGGATTAGTTAAGGTGCTTTTATGTATCAGTTTCAACCGAGATTCCTTATCTTTAAGTGGTATTTTGCTTGCTCAAAATGGAAGAGAAAAAAATTCATGTCCGTCATTTAATGATTTTTTTATTTCCGAAAAGGAAAATCCGCTGAACAGACGGTTAACAAAATTTACAGTCGGTATGGCGATGATGCCTTGGGAGAAAGCACTGTCCATAAGTGGTTTGCTCGGGTCGTCCTTCAACTGTTGATGACCAAATTCAAGCATTGGTCATAGACAACCCTCACTCTACAACACGGGATATCGCAGATACGTTTAACAGAGCTCATGCAAGTTTCTCAAATCATTTGTGTCTCATAATCGCAAAGGCATAGTTTTCCATCACAATAATGCTCGTCCTTAAGTGTCTTTGCAGACCCGGCAGAAATTATTGGACTTTGGCTGGGATATGATCCCCCACCCACCCTATTCACTAGACCTTGACCCTACAGATTTTAACTTATTTCAGGATTTTCAAAACTCTCTTAATGGGAAACATTCGCTCGAGGACTGCAAAACGCACATAGAGGAGTTCATTTCACAAAAATCTGAGAAGTTCTGGGAGGTTGGAATAAAAATTACCTGAAAGATAGCAACATGTAATAGATCAAAATGGGTCATATATAATTGATTAAAAATATTTACAAGAATCTGAAGTTTTTATTGAAATTACCAGTAAAAAACACTACAAACTTATTTAACAACCCAATATTTTATTTTATACAAAAAAAAAATTAGGAAAATATAAAAACCTTTTTGATAGATCTTAAAAATTGGCGAAAATCCTCTTAGTAAGTTACGTTATGGTTTTCATCAATTTTTAAATGACAGAGTACATTATAAAAAAATTATGGCAAAAAATTTAGTTTTGAGAATATCATGTGAGGCTATTGTAATGTTTTAAAAATTCAGAAAAATTTATTTATATTGTAGAGGACAAAAATAAATCTAAGAATATTTAATGTTACATTTTGCAAAAATAATTCTTATGATAGATAAAGAGCAAAAGGATCCTTTGATTGATGTTAAATTTGTCTGAATTTATCTAGAACAGGGTTGTCCAACTTACAAAGCCTCAAGGACAAAAATAAAAAACTTGAATGAGGTTGCAGGCCATATAATAATTATATATTTTAAATTTTAAACTTTAAAGTATAAATAAGATTAGTGTGTAAGGTGAAGTTATTAATAAAACCAAAAGTAGAAATATTCTTTTGTATTGGCCAATTATTTGTTATACATAAATAAGGAAAATATAAAGACAAAATATTTTTATCATTTATCAATTGATACAAACATTGCAATGAAAATAAAAATATATGTTTAGTGTGAACATTGTGGTCAATCAGCTGCGTCCACCGATAAATAAATATCCACCTCTTGTTCTGTTTTAGCCAACCTCATGAGATAGAGTAAAGACACACTAGAAAGTTTATTTCTATTTTGGTTTTTATATAATTCATCAATGAAAACACACTTTCACATAGTTATGTGCTTCTGAACATGATTACATTTATAGTTCTAAATTTCGTATGTTGAGCAGTCAACTTGAGAACTATATATCACTAGATTATTTTAACTAACTTATAAATCAGCATATTTGGTATAAGTTTCTTTATATTAAATTATAAAATCTCTTTCAAAAGGAAAGATTTTTAAAGTAATTTTTTTTTTCTAATAAGTTCTCGTAAGTTAGACAACCCTAATCTAGAAGATTGATATGTACATATCTTTAAGTATTTTTGTAGCTATAAAATACAATCTAAACATTTTATTAAAATTATAAATTAAATATTTTAAAATTTATGAATTTATTAAAAAAAATAATTAAAATCATTATCATCTTTTTACAGTTGGAGAGTACAGTGCCGCAACAAGTAATGACACAAATGAGGAATTCAGCAGAAGATGATAAGTTCAAACAGAGGAAACAGAAAATGGAGAAGTTCACAGAAATGAAAGAAGTGAGTGGAGGTAGCGAATACTACGAGACCTTAGATCTATCTCAGGAAGATATTCAGAGGACTCTGTCAGCCAACATGCCATTGTCATGTTCTTCGACTGACAGGTATGATCATATAAATTAATCTCTAAGATATAATGCAGAAATATTAACATTGTGGTGATATGTTTACAGAGGTTCACGTGAGGAAAACCATAAACAATCATCAGTTCTTCCCGAGATAGAATTCATAGATGTCAATGCCTCCCAACATGTAGATGATGTCTTCCTCAATCTTGATGCTTTTGATATGCTCTCTGAATTCCCTGATCTTGAAGGCCTGGATCAAAATCATAATGGTAATTTTAATATTTTTTATTCTGATCTGATTATATTTATTCTTCTCGAGGTTGATCATTGGGTTGGTTGATCATCATCATCAGTTGGGGCTGTCGATAAAAAGAATCAAAAAATAGTTTTCAAGTATTTATTTGCCAACATTTCACCTCACTTTACAGAGCTTCATCAGGGCTAAAAAAGATAAAAAGTAACTAAAAATATGTTACCAATGTAAGATAATAAGATGACAATTAAGAATTATAGTATATTAAAAA
>NW_027111920.1:179528-180214 GCF_000696795.3 Halyomorpha halys | reverse complement strand
CTAGCAACAACACGCCCTGAGATTAAGAGTCTTTTATATTATAAAATTTGAATAAAATTCTATTATCCATTTAGTATTAAAGTTCTTAATTTGAACCCAAATTATCTTTTATATTTGAAAAAAGTTTTAAAACGAGCAAAATTCTTGTTATTTTATTTTTAATAATTTTAAAATTATTACAATATATATATATTTTTTATTCCTAAATACTGTAGGAATGTACTTTGAAAGTTATATAGAAAAGGATGAAGTAAACTAAAAGAATATAAATATAAATTAATAGAATAACTATTAACTACAAGTACAATAATGAATAATAGAATTGAAAATGTACCATTTTGGTAATAATTAATGAAACAGTAATAAATAAAAGTAGTAACAAATATGATTAGATTAAAAGAAGGAAAAAATAAGGAAACAAATGAGGTGCATAGTAAAAAAACATTTCAGATGAAGCCCTGCAATGTAGGGTGAAATGTTGGTTACTACTAAATAGTTATTTCTGCTATTTTGTATGACTATTTTTCACCGCCACTTGGATCATCTTATCACAATTAATTACAAACAGTCTACTAATAATCTCCCATCTATTTTAATGATTTTTTTATTTCCGAAAAGGAAAATCCGCTGAACAGACGGTTAACAAAATTTACAGTCGGTATGGCGATGATGCCTTGGGAGAAAGC
>NW_027111920.1:176463-179478 GCF_000696795.3 Halyomorpha halys | reverse complement strand
TTTAAAAAAATGTAAACAGAATGTATAACTACATAATAACCCAGTCTCTGATAATGTATGTTTAATAATCTTGAATTATTTATTTGAACATGTTTTGAAAAAACATAATCTTTTTGTTTGCATTGTTTCAATTTTATTATCATGTTTATGTAATTGCATAAAATATAAATATTTACATTAATATTTTTATCTTTAGAGAAATAAAATCTGTGTTGCTTTTATTTCACTATTTACTCTTTCTCATAGCATTTCAAGTATCTTATCTCTATTTAAATAAAAAATGTAAAAATTAATCTTTCTATTATCAGTTAGCAAGTAAGAACAGTTAAGTTTTGTTTGATGTCAGTTATTATTTAGTAATTTTTAATAATTTTTTCCTTATTTAAAAGTGGATAATAAGAAAGTTGATTTCAACAGGTGGTGGTTTGAACGACAATGGTAGTGGAGCAGACGGAGACAATATGGAGACGGAGAAAGGAAATGGATCACCTCCAAGGATGGACTATCGAGAAGGCACTGCCAACATCACTGACTATTCTCCAGAATGGGCATACACAGAGGTTAGATTTTAATCAAAAATTTTTATAATTAGGTAACTATCATGTTATTATAACTTTTTCTGTTGTTTGTTCCAATAGCTATATCAGACTTGGCTACTGTTTAAAAAATGTATTTTGATATGTTAATGCATTATTTCTGAAATAATGATTATTCATTAAATGTACAGCTGCCAGCTAGTGAGAACTCCTTGTGTCTTCAAGAATATTGTTGTAGCCTACTGCTACCTAGTGACCAACACCTGAACCATGACCCAAGAAACAATAGTCTCATTTTAATTTATACTATTCTCTGGTATATATTTTAATGATACCATTGTATAAATATGTAATATATTCTTATATTCGTAGATGTTTTATTTTAATGAATAAAGACTAAATAAGAATTTTCTGATCCACTTTACACCAGTCTCTTACAGGCTGTCTTTCTCACAAGCTTGATAGTTACTCTCCTGAGTAAATTCTTTCTGTTTGTCATTTTGAAGGATATTTCCCTGCTCAACATAGTATCACTGCGCACTTGGTGCCGACGACTCTGCCCATACAGTGTACAAGTTAAATAAGCCTTAAAATACCTATGGTAGAAAAAGGATACCAACTTCTACTAACATATTCCATGTACCTTAATTCCCTATTTCCTTATTAATGGAGGGTACGAAGAAAAAAAAAGAAATTGAAGGATATCACCAGCAGAGCAGCCCCTTCCCATTTCATAAATTCTCTGACATTTCTTACAACTATTTAGACAGACTTTACTAGGCAACCCAAAAAAAAAAATTTAATATATACATAACTCATTCTGGTTATATGTATGTATCTGTTTGTAAATTTGTTATTGGAGGGTGCGAAAAAAAAGTCACAGAAGATAGTGAGTTGACAACTACTTGAGAATTAGATAACTCTTATTTAGTGTTTAGTAATTTAACCTATACTTTTACAAATGTAACAATACATTACATATTTATACATTGGACCACCCGTAGCTCAGTGGTTAAGACACAGTCTTACCAATTTGATGTCTAGTGATGGTGCTGGTTCGAATCCGGCCTGAGCTGTTGACTTTTTTCATTGAGTGGCGGTCCCACAAAATTAAAAACTTTGACCCCCAACCATGGTTAGGCAGTATAGGACTCCAATGGGAATCTTGGCCGAAAAAAAAAATTGTATATATTTATACATTGATAATATAAAAATATATGCAAAAAATTAACATAGCTCAAATCAGACTATTCTTTCTTGCGTCATGGTCTAGCTATTGACTGCTTGTTGAATGTTGTTCTTGAAGACCCTAAGGAGCCCTTTCTGATGGGATGCACTGAAAGCCTTGATAGTTCTCCCGGTCTTTGATAGGCAGTGCTGTAACAGTACATTTCGAGTAACTTTGTAATTCTTTCAGTTATTGGAAAAGACAGCTGCTATAAACGGATAAGCAGTCGATTTAGTGAATGTAAATGGAAGGAATTATAAGCCCTGTAATCAGTAAAGCTGATAGAGAATTACAAGGTAGTAATTTTTTTCTGTATCAAATGTGCTCCAAAACTTGCAAAACTTGCAAATCCTCGTACATTTGTTATCACAGACAATTTTCATTACTGAAATTCATTAGAATGGAGCTATACTGTAGTAAAAGGAACCAGTGCAGAATTTATGCATAGATATTGTAATGTCCTCTTTTTGAGTAAATAGTATATTTTTATGTTAAAAGGTTTTTAATATGTTTTTATTTTATGTATCGTTTCAATATTGTTCATTTGCTTTGTTAAACCAAAAAGAAAGCTAACAAATTTTGTTCACTCAAATATGGAGTGGAAAAGATCGTTATTAAAAACAAAGAAGATGGTGGCGCATTTCCTTCCAAAAGTCCGTTAAATCGCGGCCATGTTGAACAGATTCAAATATTTTAAAAACTTTATTTAACTTCCCATCATAATTGTAGTTACAGTAAATTTAAGAAAAAATAGAAGTTTAGAGTAAGTAATAAAGAAAATTCTATAAAGGATCATCATAAGAAAAAACTCAAAACTGTAGTGCTATAATCAATGTTGAAAATGAACACCTATAGAAGGGGAGAGAGAAAGCTTGATTTTGAGAGCACTTGATGTTTTAAGGCGGAAAAGGGACGACATATCCTGGATAAAGAAGGTCCTGAACATCCTTTGTCTCCCTCAGTGGGACATCTAGAAAAGAAGACATCAAGAATCATCCAAAAAAGTTAAAGAGACACTTTGTTTTGGATCGCCGGGATAAGATGTATTGAAGACTATTTGAGGACTAAATTCTTTGTTTAACGACAGTGTTAGTTTATGAAATAGAAGTCATCAAAAATCATCAGTCATCATAGAAGAGCATAAATTGCTTAGTGTTGCTCAACACATAATTAAGTATAATTGTAAAAGTATTATTAAAGATAAGTGTTCTGATTGCCTCGAAACCCGCCCAGAGATTAAGAGTCTATAAT
>NW_027111920.1:164263-176009 GCF_000696795.3 Halyomorpha halys | reverse complement strand
AATAGTGAATATAATTTATTTAAAAATATGGTGTGTTACAGGGAGGAGTAAAAGTGCTTGTGACTGGACCTTGGTATTCAACAACTTCACCATACACTGTCCTCTTCGATTCTTGCCCTGTACCAACAACCCTAGTTCAGAGTGGTGTCCTTAGATGCTTCTGCCCAGGTAAAGCTTTACGTGCCATCTTTCCAATAATAGCTCCTAATATTCTATAGCAATCATTATAAATAAAACCTTTTCATCAGTTACAATTATTAATTCAATTTTTCTACTGATTTAAATATTATATTGATTGATATACTTTTCTTCTGATGTAGCACATGAGGCCGGTGTAGTCACATTACAAGTGGCATGTGAAGGTTTTGTGATATCGAATTCAGCCATGTTCGAATACAAGAGGCGTGGTACTCAACCTCACGACTCTCTGCTCAGATTCACACTTTCTCAAAGGCTTGACAATCTTGATTCTCGTCTTGACATTAAGCAAGAGCCTCAAGATCCGGTCAGTGCAATATAAGTATATTGCATGACTGATTTTTCAAACTAATTTAATCATTCCTGTTAGCACAAATTTTTTTTTTAATTAATAATATTATCATAGGTTAATTTATAATATGTTTAGGTGAAAAAAAATTCCATTTATAATATGATCACTATTCTATATTTGTTGTACGACGTTTTGAATTTCCTCATATTCATGTACTTATGTACCTCATTTTTTGCAAAATCATTTTGTTTTTGGAATATTGTCTTTTAGTCCCATTAATTAAAATTTACAACATACCATTATTTTTAAATAATATTTTACAAAGAAGATAATATTTCGAAGAGGATATAAATGTACTTAACAAAATGAAGTTTATTAGTACATATTTTTTTCATCTCAGCATCTTAATAAATAAGAAAAATCAACTTCCTAGGAAAGAAAATCTATAATATAATATGTTATAGTTTATGAATATAATACATTATAATAATTTGTCACTTTATTTTTTAAAAAATATATTAGTCATTACTTTTCCTTAAAGTTCATTCATATTCCTAAATATCTTGCATAATGATGGCTTACATCACAGTCGTGCTAAGTACATTTCTACTAACTTTAGGAAAATTACAATTAAAGATTCTCTCTTTTAGAAACATTATAATTTTCTTAATAAAAGAGACCTTTTATGAATATACAAAAATTCATAAAAATACAAACCTTTCATTGTATTTTCCCGAAAGTTAGTGGAAATGTTCTTAGCACTACTGTGAAGTAAGCCATCGATATTATTCTAAGAGAAAGTTAAATTAGCATTTCACTAAATAATTATTGTAATACCAATTAATTTTTCATATTAATTGCTTAATTTATATTATTAATTATTATTTATAAAAATACTGCACTTGTATTATAAAGACTAATTCAAGTAATATTGCTGTGTAGCTTGACTAGTGGCACGTTTGTCAAATTTTTTTTTATTTTAATTTGAATTGGATGTACCAAAGATAGTACTATAAACTGTAAATTATTCCTTTCCTGTGGTCCTCCTACCAACCGCTATGGAGCAAGTAGGGTTGTCAAAAATTCACCCTGTACATAACTGCTGTACAATTTATGGAGAAGGTCAAAGACAAAATAAAAATGACAAAGTGGCAATATTCATGCAGAGCAGCAATATAGAACTATTGAGTTACCTAAGTATCCAACAAATATGATTTGATCAGTATTCCTTAAATATATTAACAAAAAATCTGTCTTTTTATTTTAAATATTGTTTTTTATTGTGTTCATTAGTTAGTTTAAAAGTGTATGAAAATATTATTATGTCAATAATGAACTTAATATTTGTGTAAAATAGTTAATTATACAAAATGCTCAGGTCATTTCACAAAAATAGGGCATTTTGGCTTACATGAACGTGCAATTTCAAATTGCATGTTTTGCTTATTTATTTTTCCTAACCCATTCCTTTACATGTCTGGATATTTGAGGAACTTACTTTCAAAAGCACACATAGTAGTGCTCAATACTTACTCGTAGCAGGAAATCAATTTGTAGTTAGTCGACCCTGATGAAGGCCTGAAACGTTGCCACCAATGAAATAAAATAAGTTTTACTTATTTTTGTTTATTACTGCTAACGAAACTGCTAAACAATAAACACGTTATTACTAACAATTGGTTACTAGTACAAGACTGAGGAACTTTTCAAGAAACTGTGAAGATCGCATATTTTTAAGAGGGAACTAACAGTGATGCTAAAACACTTTCATTGCCAAATAATTAATTCAAGTGCATTCTTAGTGCCAACTTTTAGTTTTAATACTGATGCCTGGAGACAAGAACAAAATCAACTTATTTTAATGGATTCAGGTTTGGAACTCCCACACCATGAACTAAAAGGATTTGGTCTTGAAATAATTGAAAAATTGTTTTTTCAGGTCAAAAGTAAGGTTTACCTTTACAATAAACCATTAAGGAAGTACACATGAGACATGAAAAAGAACTGAGAATATTCATGATTTTAATAAACTTCTCATGACTTTTTAACAATGAAAAATGAATTATTATGTAGAATAAATAAATAAATGTGTACTGGTAGAGTCAGGGGTCCAGTACTTTATAACGAAGTACTGTTACTAGACCAATGATTGTGCAAGTTGGTCTTTTAGTCACAATCACATTTCATTGTCAGATTTTTCCTCAATTAAGGGTGCCCTCTTTATGAGGCTGGGTAGACACCGGAGGGCTCCTGAACCAACAGGGTTAACTCGTGGCTACAGTAATAGAATTAATAATTATATGTCACAGCCAGATTTGAAACTGGGTCCTTGGAGTTAGTAACACTGAGCCTGACCACTAATTAGTATGCAGAATATATTTTAGTTTTTAAATCTATATTAATCTAATAGTAAACATTTTTTAAAGATATAAAATGACCTATAATTGTGAAATGACCCACACATATCGTTATTTTTTTGCAAAATATTTTATGGGAATTATTATTGTTAGCTAAATTCTAATATGAATAATTAAAATTCTACAAAATTATATAAAATTGCATGCCATAATATTCTACTCGCAGCTTGTTGCTATATTGTTGTGATAGATATTGTTGTGACAGCTGGAAATTTCTGCATCTCGAGGAGGCAACAGTAGCAGTTTTGAGGACAAGCTGGTCTGCGAGGTTGGCAAGATGAGCAGGAGGATGTGGCGTGACACAGATACAGTCGAGACTACTGTCGACTGGTGCGACACCTACAATGGTATGACGTTGCTTCACCTAGCCGCTAGCCTTGGTTATTCCAGGTAGGTTTTTTTAATGAGTCTTAAATATATTTTTATTTGTAATTTAGTTATTTATTTTTAAAAATCTAAAATAAATTAATCTCAAGATCTTATCATCCTGTTTCAAATTCTTTTTTTCTGGAGAACTGGTGTAAGTGATGCTTGATTTTTGAAGTTTTATAGAAAGCTTACTTGGGTTTTCCTTGAAGGTTCCTCATTTGCCTTTATCCTCTCATCACCTCTGCTTGGCATTGGTGTGAATTTACTCACTCATGAATTTACTGATATGTTTCTTGTTAATGCAAAAAGATATTCAATGTTGAGCTCAGATTTTCTGTTATTTCTCTCTCTGGACTTTGTCCTCCTGGGTTCCAGGACCCTTTCTATTTAGCTATGAGTATAGGTCACAACAGATAGCATTCCCTAAACAATATTGATGTATTTAATTTTTTTTTTACTACAGAAAATTTTTCCATGAAATAAAGGCCATATTCATGAACATTCCTTCGGAACTCCTTACTTAACGTATTCTTTATAAAAGTGCACCTTTAGCTTTCTTTAACAAAATTTTCATTTCATATACCCTACTTTTATTTGTTAGAATGCCTTAGAAACCATTGCTTTCTTAGCAAGGGAAAGACTAAAGTAAGAGTTTACAAAATTAAAATTTTATTAAGAGAAGCTAAAGGTTGCCCTCAAAGGAAACCTTTACTAAGGTGTTCCTTAGAAACATTCATGAATACGATCCCAAGTCTTTCAATCAAGTTATAAAAAACAAAACAGTTTGGTCCTCTTCTATGAGGTGATATTTTACTTTTACATTACACAAGATCAGAAACCAAAGTATTATAGAGGTATCTAAACATTATTAAAATACTTTTAATGCCAACAGTAATCAAACTTTTAAACTGTTTTCTTGAAAAAATATGATTGTTGACATATTTTACAAAAGATATATGGGCTTGAATGTATTTAAATTATGTCTTATCTTAAACTCTTGAAAATTCTTTAATTAAAATATTATAGAATTGTTTGTAATAAACGTTAATAAGTTGTGCAGCAAGATGAAAATTAGCTCATTGAATTTCTAGATTGGTCTGCTCTCTAATTCATTGGCGAACCCAATGCCCATCTTCCATCCTCGAACTAGAAGTAGATGGTCTGAATCAAGACAATGATGGATATACTCCTCTTGTAAGTACCATTTTATTATTTAGTTATCTTTTTTACTATAACTTGATACACAATTTTAATTTATATTGCTTTGTTGCTTGGTTGTACATCTGACAATATTTTTTTTTTGTTTAATATTAACCTTAGGAAGTACAGTATATGGACTGCGGTTACTTTATGATCACTTTACTAATCTTGGGACAGTATGTAGGACGACCCTAATAGAGGAATTAACCCCATTTTATATTACTATCTTTGAAATATGAAAAATTAAAACTAAAACAAATATTTTTTTTGTTGTCAAATCTGCCACTGTGATAGCGAAACAGCTATATAATGAACTTAACTAAATACTGTTTCATTGAACTATGTTGAAAAAAATCTGTTTAATATTTTATCGATCGGGAAAAGACCTCTCTTGTAAAGCCTAATTGTGCTAGTGTAATAGAAAAATGTTGTCCACTGGAGTTGCAGTAGAGTATTGCTCTGTGTAGCATAACACTACATCAGTTATTTATGTTATCACACATTATAGAATAATAATTACTGTTATAATAATGTAATTAAAGTGTATTTTAAGAATGATTTCACTCAATCCAAAATAGGTGTTTTGTTTAAAAACAAAAGATTTGAAACAAAGGTGGCCCTCCTGCACTATAAGCATATGTTTAATAGTAATTAACAACATTAGCACCCCTTGTGGCTAAGATAGTAAAAATCTCTAGCTAGCATTGACGTGGAGAAGGCGAGAAAAAGAGACTAAGAGACATGAGAGAGCCATTTTTTCTCCAATCAAATCTTTTCTTCCCTTTTTCTTTGAAATCATCATATATGAGTAGAATATTTAGGAAGTGTCTCCATGTCAATAGAGGAGAGGGCTGTGAAGGTGGAGGAGAATAAGTCATGGGAGTAAGTTCACCTCTTTCAATATCTTTCACTTCTTCATCATCATCATCAAGACCATCAACAGCTGCAATTTCAATAGACCCTAAATCAAAATCCATTAACCCCTTCTAACCAAAAAAGGTCTTGTTTTTTTTGGCCACCCCCTACAACCATATGTAAATTATTTAATAGTTTTTTTCTGTCCATTTATATTTTATTTTATTTGTAATTAATTTTCAAATACAGTCCAATGTTAACCCAACGAGCATTCTAAAGTGAGGTAGCACCTGGCCTCCTTCATACAATGGGTATGATCTCAATCATTTTGAATAATCTAGACTTAACTGTACTATTAAAGACAAGAATGAGGGAAACAATGATTTTATTTTTATATTTGTACATCTTTCAATGTGTTATTATAGATGAGAGCATGCGAGAGGGGACATTCTGAAACTGCGCAGCTGTTGTATGAATGGCTCCCAGCTAGTGGGTCGGTAATGAACAAGAGAGGAGAAGGCCCTGTCGAAGTGGCCAAGAAATTCAGCCATACCTGGCTCGCATCAGAGTTACAGGCAAGGCAAGAAGCTGCCTTCATACCACTTTCCTCATCTTCTAAAGGTTATTATTTATTACCTTCATATCATTTCTCTCATACTCATAATCATTATTATTTTATTGATTATGGGTCTTTATTCATATTGAGAGGACACTATACATAATGTCCAATTTACTACTTTGACCAAAACATATTTATTTTTTCCTTCTCTTCTTTCTTGTAATATCCATCATAACTAATTGATATTTAAATTACTAAATTAATATTTATCAATCAATTTGGTAATTGTTGACTTAAAAGTTGAGTTTTCCAATGTTTTACCCATTTGTCAATACAAAAATAATATGTTTGATTGTTTTCAGGCTCAATAAGTAAGGATCAGGAAAGAGGAGAAACAGAGAGCACTAATGGTTCTCTTGAGTCATTGCACAGCTCGCGAGATGATGGTGTTTTCCTTCATCCTAATTCCTTAGTTAGGTAAGTCTCGCTTTTACTCAAATAAGCATGTATTTATGTATTATTATGTATTTTTCTTAACTAGTTTCCTTTCAGGCAATAAGGGAACCTTTTCAAAAGGTACTCAGTATACCTCAGTTTAATATAATATATTTAACTACTTATATAATTTTTTAAAAATCAATATACACTTACTATGGTTTATAAACACCAAAAAAGGGGCCAGGCATATTTAGTCATTATTGCCGATCGTTATTATAACCAATCGTGCTCTTACTAAATTGTATAAATGAATTTTGTAAAATCAGTTATTGCCAGCCTGAAATAATAAATTATTTTATTTTATTTTATTTAGTTTATAAAATAAATCAAAATTAATGATATTATTCTAATTGTTCCATTTGCATGGAATCAGAATCCAGACCTTGAATAACCAGTCTTCAGTATTGCTGAAAGACTCCCATAGGTAAACAGCAAAGTTTTTTAAAACTAATGTTATACCTTGACCAAAATCTTTGAATTCAACCTCTAGAGAGAGAGGTTGACCGCTGAATATTATTACATGAATATATGAAACATGAATACATATTATTAGAATATAGAATGCATATTATTATTACAAAATGATAAAAAAAATTAATGAAATGAAAGTAGTAGAAAAAAAAATTAGTTCATAACAAAATTATATTTACATGTTGTACTTTTTTAATTTTGCTACAAAAATTTCTTTAGAGGAGGAAAATCTAAAATTTCTTATTCAATAATATTGACTGGATTTCTCAACTATATTAAGATATTTTATTTTTTCCAAATATATGGATAATAACTATTAACAAGATCAGGCGTGTGTCTTAATGTGTGTGACAAATCTTGATCATCCAATCGATGATCTTAATTTTACAGAGAACAGTGCTTTTGAGAGTATAATGATGTAAGATTACCTGAATACATGGGGCGTACCTTTTGTTTATACTTTCGAAATCTAATGAAAACAAAATATGTAACATAAAATACAAGCATGCACCCGATAGTGGGTTGAAGTTTGCTTTGGTCGGCATCTTTATTTTTTGTCTTCTAAAAATCTTTAGTTATTGACATGGTAGCACAAAGAGATCTTCCAAGCTTTCTAAATTGTAAAATATAAATTTCACAGGTCAGAATTAGGCATGAATATGGAACTTCATGTGAACATTCCACAATGGTCTGAGGGTAGAAGGGCGATCAGTAGAACTTCTACTCCAAGTCCTAGTACAGGTATAATTATCAGTTGTTTCTAATTTCCGAAATAGAGATTGCCAATTTTTTAATAATTAAATATTAATTCTGCTTTAGAAGGACAACTTTCCAAGCTGCTGTGCGGTGAAAGGTTAGTAAAAAGGCCTTCAGTTGACTCTGGTATTCAATTGCAGTCTTCGCTTGACAGTTTACCATCAAGCCAGATTTCATCTGGTCGTCAGAGCAAACTTTCCGATTCTTCAAAGCTATCAAGGTGATTAAATGTACTGTTTAACTTTTGTTACAGTTTTAATAATAACATAAATTAGGCTTTGCAAATCTAATAATAATTACTAATTACTATTTCTTACATGGATGGTTCTCATTTTATGGGAAAGTTTTTGTCCATTAGAACTTTAATTCTATCAATTTAGTTTAAAATATTTTTTTTTCCACTGCTATAATGTGAAAAATCATTTTTTTATTATAAAATATTAAACAAGATCTGCTACCTTGGACTGCATCTAGACAAACGACTAACTTGGAATCCTTACACAAGACTGAAAAGACAGGAAACTGCACGTTGATTCTGACTACTACAACACTTACTAGACAAACAGTCTAAACTTCCAATCCATTACAAAAGATTAATCTACATGAATATAATAAGGCCTATCTGGACATACAGAGTTGAGCTTTGGGGGTCCACTAAGCCTTCTAATCCTTTCAATCCAAAATCTTTCATAAAATCCTCTATACTCCTTACTTTGTCACAAATAAAATCATCCATAAAGACCTTAATGTTTCATATGTAACCAATCTATCCCAAACAAGATATCAATCCTTCCATTATAAACTCCCTAACCCCCATTCATCTTCTTATGAAAAGAAGATGGCCTAGAGACCTTCTAATGTAGATTTAATCTACTTTATTTTACTGCTTGATTAATTACTTATAATTTAATATTTTCAGCTTTAATTTCTTTTCTAACAGTGATTTCTTGTGTTAAATTAAATAAAAACAGAAAAGTAAATCTATTTTAAATCTCAACAGAGTTATAGACATTATTAAAAATCTAAGGCTCAGAATTCTTGATGGAGAAAAATTCTTTAAAATTTTTAATTTCTAGACCATTCTGTTTTTTCTTTATTACCTGATTGTTTGGATTTATTCACATTTTTTTTTTCAGATTTGACCGAAGTATGTCATTGCCACTTAATCCTCAACCAGGAGATTTAGGATATGACTCGAAACTAGACAATCATCCATCGCCCATAAGGAGAATGGATTTCACCTTGTGTAAGTTCTTATTAAAAAATTCATTAAAATCAGGCTAATGGCTCATTCTAGGAGCCAATAGAAGATTATAATATTTAGTGGCATCCATATAATTGATCCAATAATTACAAGCTATTTTAGCGAAATAGATTTGTTTTTTAAATTGGTAAGTAAAATTTAATAATTGCTATTATAGTTTGAATATAATTATAAGAAAAATTATTTAAACAAGTAAGTAAGTAGGAATGACATTTTTTTTTAATTTACGAACTCTTAAATTTTATTCTTATACAATATCGCTTAAAATTTTTTGCACTGTTACACATATCTTTTATGTTTAGATATTTACTTTGTATCGATAACATGCATTTCGATTATAAATATTTAGTGCATAGCCATTCGAAACTAGATGAGATTGCTCATTATTCGAAAAATAGGGCATAGTTGCTTAGGTTGGACTACTTCCTAAAGTTATTATAGTTTTAACCATACTTTTAGTCATCTATTTATAAAAATTTTATCATAATATAAAGAAATAACTTTTATCTTTACTCGAATTAAAGAAACACTTAAAAATGGTAAATTTCCCTTTTCAGAAATCAGTATATTCATGAACTTAATTTAATCAAACCTCCGTATGAAATTTGTATTGAATAGTAAAAAAAAAAAGTTCCATCTGAATTTCAGTAAAATTTAGCTCGAACTCTTTCTCTTCTTTTTTTTTTTTTTTCCAAATTTGTGAAAACTATTTCCAATAGTTGCATGTGAACTAGAGAATTTTTAATTATAAATCAGGCAGAACTTTTATATAACCCAATAATTCTCCTGGGGAAGAACTACTTAAGAAAGTTCTAATGTAAGTAATCCCTTTTTAAAAATTTATTTTATTTAATTAGAAGAGAATATTAGTAGATAACTTTTTAAAAATATTGTCTGTTAAAATTTTGAGTTGTGGATGATAAAAAATTAGAAACATTAAAATTATTATTTATCTGTTTATTATGATGATAAAAAAAAATATTTATATATAAAAACTAAAACAAAGCTGAAATGAGACAAGTTTTCATCTTTTTTACATAGCTCTATAGACCAATGTACTCTTTGGCCTCCTCAATGAGCCTTCACTAAGTGGCTCAATTGGCTGTGTTCGCTTTCCAATTTCAAGTATTCAGCGAGGTCAGAGCATCCTCAGCATCCACATCTTCCTCAGTTATCCCACCTCCGTTTTAGTCTGCCTCTACCCCTGGAATGGTCTAGCTTCCTCTCTATTAGCTTCTGAGGAATCTGGTCATCTTTCATTCGGACAACATGGCTGGCCCACCCCAGTCATCCCTATTGATGATGTGTACTGCATTGGTTCACTTCTTTAATGAGGCCAAAAATCCTTCCTAATAGTTTCCTTTCAAAAATGAGTCTTTCTTTTTCTTTGAAATGAATATAACAAGTAAGTTTTTGAAAGTACGTTTGTAAAGTTGAAGCAACTGGGTGTGTTGTAGGGAAGCAGTGGGCAGCCCTCATCAATTCTATTGATCGTACACCACCTGATCTTCCCCGCCGTGAGTCGGCTGCCTTTTTAGAGCAGTTCCAGACATGGTTACTTGAGTGCTCATCTCCATAGGGTCAGAGTGAGAGATATGACATCCAGCCATTTATATGACTTATCTTGCAAAGTCATAAGACAAAATATCAAAGAAAACGAGACCAAATGGTCGAAATTTGCAACACTATATTGGGCAGCCAGAATATTATGGCAGAAGAGCCATGACTCTTTGGCGTAGGGAAAAAAGTAATTTTTTGGCAACAAACCAATTATTATTTATTTCATCATTAAACAATAGTTCAAATGAAGCTGTCTAGGTGCGCTAGACTAGCTAAAGGCATCCAGTTATTTTTTATACACTCTCAAAATTGTGTCATCTTTGAGTGACAATAAATGCTGGAGTGTTAGACTAGCCTACACTCTGAAAGTGGAATAGATCTATAACTAAAGGTTCATTTTCCGCATCCCTATCTCTCTGGCCAGCTTCCACGTGCTTCATCTCCTCTTCATTTGTAGCAACCCCCATGCCTGCAATGGCTTCCATATGATTTTGAAATGCTCCTTAAATGTTATGGGTATGCAAGCAACTATATGAATATTGACAAAAAACTTTAAATGGTCTCAAAACACTGTCTATAGTGTCTCAACAAAACACCTCTAGAAGTGATAGTATTATGAAATATTAATTATTATCAGATAGTGAAAACAGAATTATATGAAAATAATTATTTAAGTTCACTCCTGAAATTAATGAGTAGTCCAAATTATGCAACTTTTCCTATTTGCTAATTTTATTCTAGATTTAATTGCATAGTATGTGTATGCATATTTTCATTGCTTTGACCTAATTTATATTTATAATATTTTACATTTTTTGGCTTTTATGCATTTTAATCCTTAATCGATCCTTAGTTTCAAATAAATGTTTTAATGTTTTTTGGAGCACCAGCCTATTTTCTTCCATTTGTCATTATTTATTTATTTTATTTTTTTCAAATTCTTTAGTTGTTTATATTACTTCAGGGAGATTCCAAATAAAAAGCCTGTAATCTAAGTTTATTAAAATCTTTCTATGTTTCATCAACTTTTAGCATCTCTAAGACTGGAATTTCTAAGATTAATAAAAAAACTGTAAATTAAGTTTTCTTGTATTAGCAATTCTAAAGTGTTTTCCTTTTGTCTATTCTTTTAATTGTTTTGGCATACATACTTACCAATAAGTTCTTTTTGCCATCCAAACTAGAAAGCATGTAACATAATTTTTCTTAAAAAAACATTATTTCTCAGTTTTTTGTAAACAAGATAAGTATTGTTATCATTATTTATTTATTTTTTTGAAATTTTATCTTTTTTATTTTAAATAAAA
>NW_027111920.1:154322-164067 GCF_000696795.3 Halyomorpha halys | reverse complement strand
CTCTTCTTAGCAATGTAAAACAAATAAGAATAATTATTTTAAATTTATTAACCATTTATTTTTATTACTAATAAATTTATCATGACCAACTTTTAGAATAACATAGACCTCTAAAAAAATTAAATAAAAAATGTCTTGTCAATTACATAAAATGAAGCAACTGAATAATTATTGCTAAAAAATAGTATTCAATAATATTATCTTCTAATTCCCCCTCTTCTTCCACAAAGCAGTGTGAGCAGCTTGCATTGTGGAGCCTGATCCATAAGTTTCGATCCTGTACCAGCTGGCTGCGTCTATTCCAGTCCATTAAACTATAGTATTATCAAACAATAAAGATTTTAATCATAATGACACCTACAAACTGTGCAAAATATTGATAGATTTATAATAAACTTTGCTTTATGTGATTAAAGGTTTTTGATTTAGAATCAGCCAAGAGTAACTTTATTATAATAATGTTTGTTTTACTCTTATTTTATATATATTTTTTTAAATTAATATATTTTGAAATTATAATTTCCAACAAGACATAATTAATTAATAAAATTAAATTGTTGAAGCTCCAGAGACGTCAAAGCAGATAAGTATACAATCATATGATATTGGCAAAAATATTCTTTTGATTAAACCAGGGGTGGACAAAGGACTCATTTTACTGGCTTATAAATTATAAAAGTAGTTTCAAGACTCTTATAAGATGAATATCTTATAAAAAAATGTTTGGGCACCATTATAAACCCCAATTTTTTTGTGGTTGTTTTAAAATGGTTTACACATAATTGTTGTAAGGAAACAATACATCTTTGCCTTACAGAAAAAAATACTAATTTCAATATTAAAACATCAACTTAAAAAATTATTGGTCTGCAATGAGCCATTTTATAAAAGTTTTACTCTGATTTTGTTTATTTGTTAAAAGAGTATCTGATGTTTTTTAATGAAAAAAAATCTAAATATAATTCTTAACAAAAGCACACATAAGAAAAAATTTTTAGTTAGATTTAGTTTTACACAAAGAGCAATCTTGTGTGTTTAAATAAATTATAATTACCAAAAATATATATATTTTATATTTGAAAATGGTTTAGCAATGGGCCTAGCATCTTCTCGGTTGTGTTTTACACAAAGGACCATACTAAAATTATTTATGTAATTAAATCAGTATAAATAATTTTAGTAAGAAGAAAATGGGTAAATAAGGATAAGAATATAATGTCCAAAAATATTTATAAACTCTCAATCAACTAATATGCTCGATATGAGTTTAAAACATTAACAAAACCTGAAAGCATCTGTAATAAATTGTTATAATTATGCCTAATCTGGACATAATATAATAATTATTCTATTATAATTATGTCCTCCCCTACTTTACAATAATTCAAAAAATCTTTATTTGTATATTAAAAAAAGTTATATACATATATTTATTTTAATTTTGTAAATATATATATGTACATGTAAAACAAACTGGTATGATTGTGTACATTATCCGAAAATTGGAATGTTGGATAATTTGGAACAGGTGACGCTAAGAGGGAGTCATCACCGCTCCAGATGGATGCTGTACTGGTGTCAACGGAGGAAGTGAAGCGACAATCCGTAGGTACGTACTCTAGGCGTCTAATATCAGTCATTGTTATTTTTCAAATCTGAAGCCATATTAACTGATATCTCTGACAACACTTAACATAAAAATATCTTTATTAACAATTATAGTTATGGAACATTCTTCTGCCTGAATCTTTGTCCTGACTCGTACGATACATCAAATTTTCATTTAATTTAACTATGTAATCATCAAGTGGTAAAGGAATCTAATTGGCCTTCTACGCCACAATCCCTGATGAAGACCTGAAACTCAGGTCGAAACGTCGGTATAAAATAAATAAATATGGTTTTGTTTATTTATGTTGTTCTTTGCTGACCGCACCCCCGACAAACTTCTCCAAGAATCTAATTTTAAAAATATGATTTTTTTTATTAGACAATTTATCATTTTTATCAAGACTCATTGTTTGATAGTGAAAAGAACTAATTTAATAGATCAGTAACGATTTTGAAACTTATATATTCTCCACTATATCTACTGCTCGTATTATCATAGATTGAGGTTATACTTAATTCCCAACAAAAAAAAAACATTTATGTCAGACTATTATTTGCAAAGATTGTTATAAATATTTTTTTATGCATATTTTTTTCATACATATTTTTAAAAGTGGTTTTGTAGAGTTTGGGTAGGCTCTCTTAGAATTGATTTACTTTTTGTCATAACTTAAGGACTATACAGCCCTGAACTTTGTAAAAATTCACCTGAAATATTTTATTAATAATTTTGTGTTTTTAATTAAGTTTATGTATTATTATTCTATGAATAAATAAATCAATATTAAATTCACTTATAATTATTGTTTTTGGAGATGAAAGGTACTAAAAGTTTCTTTGTAATTTTAAATTCTCAAAGTTGAGGATTTTTAATAGTTTAGTATCCAGGTGTCAAAAGGTTACTTTGTACAATTTTAGTTTAAAAAATAATGACTCTATCTCCAAAACATAAACAGGGACTTGGTTTTTAGTGTCGCCTGAAAATTATATTTTCGAACATAGTTTCCTTCATCACTTGATGGTTACTTTAGTTAAACATTTAAGGTTAATTGATTACAAAATTTTTTATCATGTAAAAATTTGACATAGAGTATTATGAAAAATACTAAAAAAATTTATTTAGTATTAGAGTTTTCTTCAACTTCACTTTACCAAAAAACAAAACATTATCATTCCTTAAACGTTAAGTGTCATTGTTGTTGCCTAAAAAAAGTTCGCGACCTACACTTTGAGAACCAGTTTAGACTATTAATAACTTTGTACCCCTTAAAAGAATTGCTTTTCATATTTTCTTAATTTTTACATTAAAAAAAATACAAGTTCATTATTTGAATTGATTTTATTTTAATTTCTTTTTGGGATGTACATTGTATATTAGTCTCTCCAAAAATATCAGGTAGGATTTTTTTTTTTTTAATTTTTTTCATCTAATTATTTACGTCCATTTACAATATTATTTTTGTTTTCATAATTTTATTATATTATTTATCTCTATGGTTAAAAAAAGTAACTTCTGCACTTTTTAATAGTCTCCTTTACATGCTACACCGCTGATTAAATGCTATGGCCTCTAGATTTTCTGTAGACATATTTTTTTTGTATGCTGTTTCATATATTTATTTAAAAATTTAATATTATGGATTAATTAATTAAGATTTAGATTAAACATTTTAAAATCTTTGAATGAATATTAAAATGCATGTTATTTAAAATAAAATAAAGCTTTGAATACTTTAGCATGTTAGATTTTATCATATTACTAAGAATTTATTTGTTCTTTATATATTTATATTACTTTTCTCTGGTCTATAAATATAAAAATTTAAAATTTGAATTATGTGCGTCATCTGACTTTTTTCTGTAACAGGTGAACAAGATGCACGAGTGCTTACGCTCGCTGAACAAATAATAGCTGCTATGCCTGAGAGGATAAAGGTATTTTTTTTCTAAAATAAATTAAAATGTCTACTAATTTAATATATCTATTAATTAATTGTTTGAGAGTGGTTTATATTAATAATAACATCAACAGTATGTTCAAAAATATTGGTATTATGTGAGGAAGTAATATGGTAATAATGTGAAAACAATGTTTAGGTTGTATCGTTGATAATAGCCTAAGGCCCAAAACATTGGAGGATTAAAATAAACTGTTGAGAGTAAAGTGGATCATTTGTATTTGGTAAATTAAAATGTTTCAAAAAAGTTCTTTTTAATTTCCTAGTTAACTCGGGAGGGATATAGCCCTGAGCATTTTGCTCATATTGGGAAATAAAGGTCTATATTTTCCTAGTATTTCATCTGTTTTGTTTATACTTTTGTCTACTTCCTTTAACCCTGCAATGTGGTGATTGTCACTTGTTTATGTTACTGCCTCTTTTACCTACCCACCTATACTCAATTCAGTTTTGCTCTGGCCACCCCCGCAGCGGTAAGACTGAGCATTTCTCTCACCAGTACATTCCTAATTTTACATTTTTTTTTTCTCACCTGTGTTTCTTATTTTAAATAATGAGCCAAGGCGAGAAAGCCTTAAATTTTTTATGAAATCTGGATTCTTCAACCCCTGATGGAAGAGCTACAATTTACAATTTAATTTTCAAATCGTATTGAAAGTAATCCTAAAGATAAATGATTATGGGACACCTCTTAGGGGACAAAAAGTAGGACATTCCTGATGGGTTAAACCATCTGCACTGTATGCAATGGGCTATCCTCTTCTACACATAGTTAGGTAAAAATATAGATGGCTTAAGCAGATTAAGTTTCCATGTAACATTGAGGCAAAATATAATATATGAATATAATGAGCAAGGCAATTAAAAAAAGTACTACAATACTAAAGATAAGGAAAGAATACCTTTATTAAAAAAATAAATAAAAAAATCAAGTCAATAAAAAGGAAGAATTAATTTTTCAAGTATTAATCTATTCATCGAGTATTCTTCCATAAAATAAGAGAATTAGTTTTAATGTTTATCTTTTTTGTGAAGTTTGATTAGATATTAGAAGACCACTGAATAAAAACTAAGTAACTCGACTTTTTTTTTTTTTATGAGTTAAAACAGTTTCTGATAGAGTGTAGGATGTTAGAAACGGTAATAAGTCAAATTAGGAGAAAAATAAAGTTAAATATAACTTTTGAAGAATATGTATAAAGGAGGAAAACAAGTTAACTGGAGCGGTCCTGGGGATAAATATGGTAACATGGTCACCTAATTGTCATTTAAAGTCTTAATTTTCCTTTTATAATAATACTTAGATTGTAGGAATTCTAATTAGAGACCCCAAAAAAATACAAAGATACCTCATTTTTCCTCTGTAGTTTTCATATATTACTGTCAGTTCAGATTATTTAATATTTTCCTGATATTCTCTATTATATTACAGAATGAAAGTGAAGGAGACATGATGATGTTAAGCTCGGATGACATGGAAGTAATGTCGATGGAGTCGCCTCTTCTGCTTGATGAACCACCCTCTTCTTCCTCATCCTGTTGTTTTGACAGCTCTGAATTTAATTTTGATAACAATTACAGGTTAATATCTCTAATAATGTTAATAATTGGGGTAAAGTGCTGAACTGTTAGCACAAATTTTGAGTGAATTTATGCTAACATTATAGTAGTAGTAGTAGTACTAGAACTCATTCTATAGTAGTACACGTATATTCTATGATAGTTATTCTATAGTACAGTAGTACTAGTAATAACCAAATTCTATGTTGCTATCCTACTAAATATGCTAAAGTTTTTTTCCCTCAAGTAAGATTATTCATGCTCTTGAGTCACTGGCGTGTGAAAGAAGCTTAAGTTAGTGTGTGTCTCTGAATATAAGGGAATCACAGGTATTGAGAAAGCTAACCAGTTCGCTAAAAGCAGGGCCAAGCACCCATCAATGGTGCCAGAACTATTTCTAGGCATCTATAAAATGCATCAGCGTAAAGAAGTCCTTGATTGGATACAGAAGATAGATGGCAAGGAGTGGAGGGAATGTACAGGGCTTAGACAGGCCAAGATACTAATAATTAAACCCTTTACTTCTAGAACTAAATGACTGCTAGGTCTAAATAGAAATGAACTCCAAATACGAATAATGTAATTTATTATAATATCTCTGTATTAATTGTTTAATCATAATTTTTTAGATATTACGATGTTGGGACACCTTGCTCATCGCTCAGCCCCGGAAGCTGCCTCCCTTCGCCACCATTCCCTCTGCACCGCTCACCTTCGCCTCCACCGACAACTGCTGATTTCTGTGAATTCCTTCAAGCTTCCAACTCGACTTACTTCGAAAAGGATTTCTCTAATCTCACTCTTTCAGGTTGTTATGAATATTTATTTACTCTTTATAGTTTTCTTATCTTTTCATCTTTCCTTTCTTTTAAGATCCATCTCCATTTGATGGATATCTGTAGCATTACTATCACAATTCTGAGACAGTGTGACCTAATCTAAATAATGGCTGGTTTATTTGCATTAAGTTGTTAAGTAGATAACTTAATTTTAAGCAACTAAACACATGAAACAGATACTTTTGTTACAAGTTGAAAATTAAAATTTAGCTTACAAGTAGATTAGAATTTTGTTTATTTTTTGGTCAAGTTTGTAGGTAGGATTTATCAGTTGTCACATTTGGACAGGCACACTTTAGTTATATGCATGAATGTGTTGAAGTGGCCATTAAGAGCTCATTGTTTTTCTTTTTTAAAAATTTTAAAGTAGACAGAAGATGCTTCAGTTAAGTTTGTCAAAGAATATTTAAAGAAAGAATATTTGTGGAACATAAGAAGCACAAAATAAAGAAATGAAATAGCCAAAGAATTAATGCTTGCTAATATAGTGTCAGTTACGGCAATCACTAATTTTGGTGTAAAGGAAGTTGATACAGAAATCAAAAGTACACTCTCAGAAGTAAACAAAAATTAAAGATTCCGTAAAATCGGGTTCCGATGGTATTTACAAGCCAAATATAAAATCCCTATTTTTTTATTCTATATTCTGCATTTCAGAAGTCAAATTTCTCCCATATTTTTTTTTTTTTTTTTTTTTTTTATATTTATCTCATATTTTCGTTTATTTCTCATATTTAATGTTTACTATCTATCTTTTACCTTTTATATTTTTATTTGTATTTTATATTCATCTGTTACCTCCACCTTATCTTACATTTATTAATTCATAATTAATGTTTTTATTATATAAATTTACAAACCTTTTTACCTCTATTCAATTCTTTATGTATTTTTTTTCACTGTATTGTATGCATTATTTTTATTCTATTTCAATTTTGTATTTTATCCATATATTTTTTAATTTAATTTCTCCCCCTTATTGTGTATATTATAATTTGATATCTGCCTATATTTAATATTCCCTAATATTATCTTTACTTTCACATTTGTATCTTTTTTAGCCCTGAAAATTGGGGTGAAATGTTGGCTCAATATAAATAGTTTAATTACTAGTTAAATTATTTTGACCGCACCCGAATATCTTCCTTTTATAAAATTATTTACTTAATTATTTTATTCCGTCTAGATCGGGAACAGAGAGAACTGTATGAGGCTGCCAAAGTGATCCAGAAAGCTTACAGGAGTTACAAAGGGCGTAAGAAGTTGGAACAGGACAAAGAGAGGCAAGCCGCGGTTCTCATCCAGAACTATTATAGAAGATATAAACAAGTGAGCATTAATCATCTTTTATAATCTTGCAGACTTAATTTACTTCTATTACAAATTATATTTCTTATTACTGATTATTTATATGTAATTAAATAATGAGATGATTACCCTGATTGCTGCAAATATTTTATTCAATAAATAATTGCTTATACCATATAAAAAAATAAATAAAGAGGAATGTATAAAAATCTCATTTATTTTAATTTTGTATAGATGTAGGAATACTATCTTTAATTTTTGTTTTAGTACGCTTATTTTAAACAAATGACTCGCGCAGCAATGGTGATCCAGAACGGCTATAGGTCTTACTGCGAGAGCAAGCGCTTTAAGAAGAATCAGGAGATAAACAGTGGTACCCGTGTGTTCAGAAATTATAGGGAAGAGCCCGAAAGTGCACCCAATGGCTTAAAGTAATTAATTTGTACTTTATTTAATTATTAAATTTTATGGGGAGTGAGATATGTTTGTTATTATACAATATTTTAAATCGGCAAAATTTAAAAATTCTATGATTAATTTTGCATGACTTTAAAATGCTTGATTCATTTTTTAATTATTAGTAAATGAATGTTATTTTGTGCCGCATTTAAATTTTTAAAAATTCCACTTTTTTAGGAGAACGTATTCTCAACGGAGACAACACCAGGCAGCTAGAAAAATTCAGCAGTTCATGAGGCAGTCGAAAAATAAGTAAGTTAATGTTAAAATTTTATTTTATTTGTAGTGATGAAGTTTCATATCTTAGGTGGATACTACAACTACCTCAGATTAAAAAAAAACTAGATATGTGAACTTATTAATACAATATATCTGTGGCTTGGTTGCTAAAGGGCTAATGTCAATTTTTTAAAGTTTTGTGTTTTTAATAAAGTTTTAAATTTAGTTAATTTTTAAAATATAACTTGAATAAACTTTTAAATCCCTAAAATATAACCAATTTTTATTTGTTAGACAGAGGCCTTTATAGAATTAAAGATTTACTAAATTAAAAACTTTTAGTATAAATTGTAGGAAGATTTATTTACTGCAAAGTGGGATGAAAAGTTGATTAACAATAAATAGTTTTCTTTTACTATTTTGATACCTTTATTGACCGCCACATGGACTATCTTCTTACAATCTACTTCATAGAGTCAAATATCTTCTTCCTATTTTGGTATAAAAGCACAAAATTTGAAAAAATTGACATTGGCTCTTTCAGAACCATACCAGAGTTATACAATTCTATTTTATAGTTATAGAATGGAATTCTATATTTAACCTTCAGCTGAAAGTTTAAATTTTTTTCACTTGTTTTCTTTTCCAGGAAAAAAAACCTTACTACTTGTTATCTCCTTTATTTTATCATCTTGAACAATGTTTTGGAGGATCTATCGATTATCTAGTCCATCATTGTCTGAACATTGTATAAAATGGAGGAATTTAGAAGTAGTAAGGGTTTTTTTCCTTGATTAGAAATCAAATAAAACAGAATAGAATTGTTTCCTGATGATAAAAGTATATATTTTTTTAAACGATATAACTCTGGATATCTTTAGCAATTACCTAAATTAAAAAAATAATAAAGTTGTAGATCTAATCTAATAGTCCAACAGCCATGATGAAATTTGGTTTTATTTAAATAAAACTTGTTTATCCTGTTACTGCTTGTTATCTCCTTTATTTTATCATCTTGAACAATGTTTTGGAGGATCTATTGATTATCTAGTCCATCATTATCTGAATGTTGTTCAAGAAGATAAAATGGAAGAGTTTAGAAGTAGTAAATTTGAACCCCTTTTTTTCAAAATTTGTAGTTACGTAGCTGTAGTATTTACCCCATATTTTGAAATATAAACCACGTTTTGTAATTTCTATTTTTATTATTTATAATAATAATATTTAGACCAATAACTTCCCTTATATGGTTCCGATAATTCTTATACAATACTGAATGATACATTTGTACAATTTTGAATGATACTTATTAACTCAGGAATTGAAATTTTTACTTAAATTTTGGTTCTTTGTTTATTGTAGATGTGTTTAAGAGGAAACACAAGTTGAAAAAGAAGTTATGGAATTGACCTCACGGTTCTAATCTAATTAATAATTTTTGACCAAATCATCAATTATAATTTTTTTATAACATATATAGATGATTGATTGGCCATTTGTAAATTATGGCGATGGTCCAGGTTCTGGTCAAGAAAAAGAATTAACTGAATGAAAAATTTCGACCCACACTACAGATCATCATCAGGGCTAAAATAATAAGATATAGAGTTAGTAAAGTGAATATAAAAGTGATATGTAAATAAAAGTATATAAAAGTGAAGGTATGAAAAGATATCAATAAAAGCCAAATAATACTATAAATAAACCAAAAATAGTAAGAAAATTAAAGATGAATACCAAAAAAAATATATAATACTGACAAGACAAAAACCATAATAATAAGCTAAATAT
>NW_027111920.1:122091-154252 GCF_000696795.3 Halyomorpha halys | reverse complement strand
TTGTTAATAATATATATTACCAAAAATATTAATTAAACTAGGAAATTTTACTCATCACTATGTCAATTAATATATCTTTTTTGTATTCATTTTGTATTTACTATTTTTGATTTATGATTTGTATTTATTTATTTATATAGATGTCTTTTCATACATCAATCTTAATATCTGTTTTATTTAAAGGGCACTTTTATACCCTTATTTTAGTTTTACCTGCTCTTTATCTTTTAATTTTAGCCCTGATGAGGATCTGCATATTATGTCGAAAAGTTGCCTGTTATTAAACTATTTCTTTACTGTTTTTCTTCACCGCAACCCAGGCCATCTCCTTTTGATAAATTTTTTATTATTCACTAATGTTTGATTAATTTAATTTCTAAAACTGATATTTTGTATGTTTGTGGAATTCCATGATGTATGGAATTTTGAGTTCCATTAACCATTGCTTTTGTTCTATTGACCATTGCTTTTAGGTGTTAATATAATAATAGTTTTCTTTTTAAAACTAACTTTTGATCCATTGTTCCATTGCATAGCTTATGGGATATAAATGCTGGAACGATAGTAAGTATATTATGCCATTTAAATTAATTATAATTTGAAATAATTTTTGAATTGTATATTTAATATAAATATTTATTTAAAAAATATATAGTTTATAAGAAATATTGACTTTTAAGTGATTTGTATTTTTTTAATAAAGGTTACAGAGAGAGCGAGCAGAAAAAGAGAAGCAGGCCCGATGCAGGGGGTCCCCTCATCAAAACTAGCCCTTCTTCCGTTCCACGTCTCCAAATGAAGGTTTATACAAAATATTTTGTATTATATTAATTTATTTAGTGAAGGAGTTCCCAAATATTTAGTAGAAATTACATATAAATAAAAGGAAGGAAGACATAAAATAGTATCAATATGAAATAAACAATAATAATAAAAAATAAGTAACAATGGTAAGAGTAAAAATTTTTTAAAAATATGTAAAATATACTGTTAAAAAAGTACATGAGACGTACATAAAACAAAAACAATACGGAAAAAAAAGTAAAGTAATTTCCTATAACTTTATTTTTACATAATATTTATCTTAGCTTAAATTACCTTATTGTATCCTATTGTTGTAATATTCTCAGTTTTTTTGTATCTTTTTAGCCCTGATAAAGCCCTGCAAAGTGGGGCGAAACGTCGGACATTAAAATAGTTATAAACTATTTGTTCTTTTTTTGACCGCAACCCTAACCATCTTCTTATATATACATTTTTATGGTCAACTATATATACATATATAAAAAATTTATTTGTTCACCAAATTATAATTTGAAAAAAAAAATATTATTTTTAATAGTCTAACAAAATGGTTCATATATACAGCTATTTTTTAAAATTAAAAATTAATTAAATAATCCTAATATTATTATGTCCTTGTTTTACTTCAGGTATCCTCCTGAATGTTTGTTGAAATATTAAATTAGTGTGGAACAAAGGGAGTCGAATTGTGAGACTTTTCTGATTATTAATAACACTTATATATTTTTTAGAATTCCCTGGAGGGGCAACTGGGGTTAGTGTTAGTTTAATTATTATTAAATAACTTTGGGAACTCCAAGTGTTTAATAATTCTCTATTGTATTACCAATATGATTTCTTGACATCAATGCCTTCTAGAAGCTGGTTGAGGAAAAAAAATTGTTTAATAAATTCTGGTAGATTTTAACATATTTTTTTTTCATACAGAAGGCTCTGATGTCCAGAAAGCATAAGTGGACTAATTTTGTACCCCTTGGCAGAGATGGGCAAAAATTAGCTATAGCTAAAATTGCCATGGATACGACCCTTATTCATGAATGAACCATTGATAAATAAATATCGTATCCATGGCAATATTAGCTAATAGTTTCATAGTTACCCAACTCTGCCCCTTGCCACAAAATTATACTATTTTAGAGTGCTAAATGTCTTTAGATTTTTTTCTTTATTCATGTCATAAATATATTTTTTATTTCTGTTTCAGATAATTCTTATAATCTTGAGAACTTCTCTTTGCACGTCTTCTTCCATGAATTTTTAGCATCATATCCAATTTTCGCGGATTTTAATTTTTAAAATTTTTGTTTTCTGTTATAGGGGATAATCCTTATTTGTAATTAATTCTAAGCTACCGTTCTATTTATATATTTATAAAATATTCGAAACATTGTCAAGGCTGTGTGATAGTTATATTTTAACGATGAGTTGGATTGAGATCAGTTTTATTTCACATAGGACGTCATTAGAGTCTCATATATGATTTCCAGCTGTAATCTCTTATCTGTATAATAGATAGGGTTTTTTTTGTTGTTATGATTTATAACAAGAAAAAAAATGGGAATGTGACAAAAGATTCAAGTAAGGGTTATTTTTTGCCACCTCCACTAGTCAGTTTTGTTCTATCGCAAATTTTATCCCCTCTACCAGAGTCAGATTGTTTTTGCACTTTGCCCTAATTCCGTTATGCAGTGGTTTTCAAACTTTTTTGGTTTTTGGAACATCAGAGTTATGTAATTTGAAAAAAAGAAATTGGATTTTTTTGTCGAACGAAACCATTAAAAAATCATTATGAAGGAAAAATATAGCTCTTAAAATTGAGGTTTAATTATATAAAAGATTTTATAGATAAACTATAGGCTCCAAAATACAGTTTTATGTACATTTTTGTCGAGCAGGACTAAACTCAAACCACTTTCCTAGGAACGGAACTTGATGTAAGTACAAGGAATGCCTGTGCAAATAAAAAGTTTTGTATTCAAATTATTAAAGTAAATGTCAATTTTTAAAATAAAATTTATTATTGGATAAGTCATTTGTTGTTTTATCATATTTAAAATGATAAAAATATTTTTTTCAATTTTAATAATAGTTTCCTGTGTTACTAACTCCGGGTCTGAGTTTGAATCCAGCTGTAGCAGATAATTATTTATTCTGTTACTATAGCCATGAGTCAATCCTGTAGGTTTGGGAGCCCTCCTGAGGAATCATCCTTATTAGCGGAAAAATCTGGTTGTTGAGTATGATATTGAACAAATCATCTCCTAACACTTCCCTTTTTCAAGAAACTGCATTTTCTTACAAGTATTGAACCCCTGATCCTTCGTGGGTGTAGCGGTGCAGATTTTTAAAAAAATAATAATACTAAATTAAATTCATTAATATATGTGAAACCCTTTACAAGGTCTTATAGAAGCACAGGCTTCCGTAGAATAGTGATTTAAGTTTGAACACTGCTGCATTATTATATTATTTTAGTGCTTAAAATAAATTGACTGTGCCATTTTTTGATTTAGCGGAGGTGTCAAAACATCGGAGAAAATTGTAGCTTCAGGGATGTACATAAATAGAAGGTCGTAGAATGGTCGGTCGGTACTGTGACGTTTTAGAGCCCTGTTGTTGTTGTTTCTAAGATGATTAAAAATATTTTTCTATATGGTTCAGCATTGTGATTTGTTAGAATTTGTATTTTTGTATATCTCTAAGATATAATACGAGTTATTTTGAGTGTTACATATGATATATATAAAATATTAAATGCTATGTTATTCTTGAGCTTTAAACTTTTTATTTGTTACAAAGATTTATTTGAATTTTTTTTTTCATTTTCTTTTTTACCCTTGCACTAGATGTCGAGATAAACTGTACCTCTTGTAGTCGATAAGTTATTTAACGTATATGAATGTCTCAACAAAAATTTAAAAAATTTTCGTCTTTTAAATATGTACTTAAGATAGGAGCTAGTCTCTAGGCGATTATCCTTTGATCTCATTTTCCACAATATTTTTCTATGATAAGCATTTAATCTTGAGATTATTGTTGCATTTATTTTTTCAGTCTGTAGTCATTGCATTTTTTTCTGTAAAATTCAATCATAAAAAAGGATAAAAAAAAAATACAAAAAAAATAACAGGCTTCCATTTATTATTCCACAGATTATCATTCATTTATCTTTAGGACGTAATTTAAATAATTTACTTACGGATAATATTAATAAATAAGTTCACTATGGTGCTATTTAATGAACTATTGATTAATATATAAGCCTTAATTGTTACTATAGGGACTGTATTCTGTAATATCATCAGTAGATTCCCAGGATCTGGTTAGCTTTTTTTCTTTTCTTTTAAAACATTTTCTTAAATCAAAAATTTTTATAATATCAAATTAAAAAAAATATAAGGAGTAACGCTACTTAATAAAAAAAAATTTAAAAAAAAATTACACAGCTCAAAATAATTATTACTTCTGGGGTTTTAGACTAAGAGTAATAATTCTATTACTTAAGTCTAGTGGATTCAGTAGTGTTTTAGGAAATGGGAACTAGGGAGAGCTTTTTAAACTACGTTTAAATTTAATCTGTACTTAGATTCAACTGTGATCCATATGGGGTATCACTTTTTACCACCAGTCTGAAATTTTAATCTAAACATCATTTAATATTTAAAAAATAAATGATTGGATTAATATAACACTGTTCATTATCGCTTAAAGTAAAAGAAAATGATAAATCTTAAATTATGGTAGAAATACTTAAGGCTTTTCTTATCCAGTATTGTATAAATATTTTTTCCCCCTAATCTAATTATGACATTTTAAAACCTAGCTTAGAAGTTAAATTTCTTTTTACTTAGATTTTAGAAATTTCTATATCTATATATTTAAAAATGTTTAACGATTATATTAAGCATAGCAGTGAAACTGCTGCCTGTTCCCAGATGTTTAAACAATATTAACAAATCAAAAAAAAATTTTTTTTTAGTCATAAGATATTTAAAAATTGTTATTATTATTCGTTTGAACCATTTAAATTTATAAGTTACGAGTTGGCGTGTATGTTTTATTATTATTATTATTTTTTAAACATTAATTTTCTTTTGTCAGCCAAACACCTATCACATGACTATCTTCTGGATATATTAATTTTAAAAATAATAATAATTTAAAAAAAGTTTAAAACTGGCTACTTTTTTAGTTTTTGTTAAAAAAAATTAGAGAAATTTGAAAATTTAAATTTTACATTGTTAAAATGGTTACAAATATTTCAAAGGATTATATTTGTTTTAGAAATTTATTTTTATTTTTTGTATTACCTAATTTATTAAATTTCTAAAACATAATTTGCTGAATGCAAATATTTTGTTGTACTTAGTTTACTCATTAAAAGTTATAAAATACATTGTACTTATATAATCTTTAACTAATGGAACTTATAATTTTTTTCTCTTAATATTATTATTGTTTCATAAATTAAAAATAATCTTAAAAATATTTAAAAGTTTTTTATGTATTTACAGTGAAACTTTTCCACAACAAACACCTATAGGGTAGATGTTATTGTCTGTTACAAAGATATATATGTTGAGGATTGGTAATTATATATTTTTTTTAAGTTTATAAACATTTGTAACAGTAATTTATTTAAAGTAAGTGAATGTGCTGTTTTATGGCATGGCAGTAATTTCTGGATAAACTAATTGTAGAAAGCCATTTTATTTTTAAATGGTGAATTATCGGAAATATATTGGAAAGTAAGGTTATAAGCATATGATTCTGTGTACTTATGGAGTTTATTATGGAATTGCTGGTAACTATTTCAGACACTGTAACTAATGATTAAAAATAATATTTTCTCTTTTAAAACCAAAAAAAAAAATGAGCTGTATTTTCAATTTGTCACAGCAATTAGCTCGACATATAATTTTAAATTAAATTAAAATGTTTAACGATTAATATATGGTCCTCATTCGTATCAATAATATTTTATAAGCCATAAAGTTCATTGCCAGTATTTTTCTCTTCTACCCTTAACTTCTGGTTGGGTGCAACTCATCTTTGAGATGAAGTTTTGTCTGTTCCAACAGGATTTCCTCCAAAAAGATGTATGTTTTACTAGCTTCCTAATCTTCTATTCCTCATATAAATACAGAATTCAAATTAACAAAGTGTACTGTTGATATTTGGTGATGACATTTTAATCTGCTGCCTGAGTGCACCTGATTCCTTAAGTATTTTTGATTACCTAAATTTCTAATATGTTTTTTATTTATCCAAAATAGATATGTATTTACATTCGTAACCCTAAACAATAATATATATTGTTAAATCCTAAATAATTTGTAAACTAATTCGCATCTGATCATGACCTCTAAATATTTTTTATGTTGATTATTCATTTTATTACATAAGTAAATTATTTTAAAACATAAAAATAACCATTTTTAAGGTTAAAATCTCTCTTGGTTAATTTTTATCTTTAGTTTTTAGCTGAAATTCAATTTTTTATATCAGAGATGAGTTGCATTTAAACATAAGGATTTTTATGACGCCCAACCAAGTGTCAACTGGTCTACATTTATTGGAAAACTAGCTTATTATTAATTATTATTACTTCATCTACAGGAGTGACCTTAACAATCCTGTAAATAAAAAGCAAAGTCATGACCCAACACTTTTCTTCTATAGAAAATTAATTTTCTATCCGAAGTCAAATTGAAAATAAAATTATTTTTTTCTTAATGTATTCTACAAATCATAAATTTGTTATATATTTTTATTCTTGAGTATTGAAAAAAGTTTCAGATTAAAAGTATCTGCTCTAGAGAAGTGTACTTAAGAAGTTTTGCTGTACTTTATTTTGGCTGCAACGTTCATTAATATAAAGTTATTTTTATGAAAGTTATTGTATAATTATACCTTATACATCGGTTTATATTTCATATAATATTTATTCATTTAAAATATTATCGCCTTTAATCGTTTATTTTATATGTATACTTAATCATCCATTGCATGTTTTTATGCATAAAATAGTCCCTATTTCACTTAACCGAGGCCTATGAGATCAATATCGATAACTTATTAAGTACCTGCTTTTAATTATATCGCGAATCTTAAAAATATTGTATATTGTTTATAAATATTGTATAAAGTAATTTGAGCTCAATTCTATAGATTTTACCCACAGTGTATAAAAAATAGTTTAGTTTATCTGGCAAGGAAATAATATATGAAATAGATAAGTACAAACAAACTTTAAAAAAAAAAAATTAAAAAAAAATGTAGAAATAGGAATTTATCTATGGCTAGGGCGTTCTTTATCTACAAGTTCTTAGTGATCTTGATACATTTACCAGGAATATTAAATTGTAAAGAGGAGGTGAAAAAAAAAATCAATTGTGATAATCAATATAAACATTAATGAGTTCTATTGTATTATAATTATTGAAAACTATATTTTCAGAGGTTACATTTTAAAAATACAATTAGTTGTAAAGTAAAGAAAAAATAATATAAAAAAGTAGATTTAATATTTATAATAAGCTATATTAAACTTTATGTAGATAAAATATGCAATATTAAGGAAATAAAAGAACACATTATCTTTGATATTTGGGGTCCTGTAATTTTTTCTATATGGGAAATGAGTTTAAAAAAAAATATAACTGCCAACGAGGGATTATTATTAAATTTAGGCATGCCAAAATCACCTGCAATGCAATTCTTCTTTCCGCTATGAAATTTATCACTCGTTAGAATTTTTAATAAAAATCTAATTGATGATTTTAGCATCCTAGAAATCTATTTATTTGTTTTAATATTTGTACATAATAAGCAGAGTATTGCAAGGTCTGTTGACTCAGATTCACATTAATATATGTTACTTTGGCTTGAAATTACTTCTTTACACTTTTTTTTTTTCAATACACTGATAGGTAAAAAAGCGACCACTTTCAAGGATTTATATTCTACGTATTCTTTAAAAATATTTCAATCTGATGTTTTTTTAGTATGAAGTTTCTATTATGTTTCTAATTTATTTATTTTTGACTACTTTCTTCTCCCTGCTTACTTTTTCATTTTTAGAAACTGAAGTGCTTTATCACTATTCAATAATCATTATTAAATAATCATTTATTTACTTGAGCCATTAATGAATATGGAATTCTGCATACTGGAGATATCACTGGAGCAATAACTGCCAGTGTGACTGTACTATCTCAATTGCAAAGGTTGTAGTTTACATGATCATAGTGGTTGCAACCATTGCTGCTACTTTTGTAATAATTATCACCATTAAAATAGGTTTTCAATTACAATCTCAGTCAGTGTTATCTAAATTTTTTTCTTTCTCCTCTAAAACATTAAATTCCTCTCGTATCCAATCCATTCAATCTAAAATCCTTAATGGCCCTTACTGTCATAAATCAAGTCATCTGTCAGGACCTTAATGTTCCAGATGTTGCCAGAACCAGATAACAATCTTTCCATGATAACCTTCCCAACCACCCAAACCCACTTGTTTCTAACCTAGCATTTCCTTCATTACCTGATAATCCGCCTAGGCATCTGAAAGAAGATGTCCTTTAGAAGGGTCATTGGAGTTCTATCAATCAGTAGATTCCCCACATGTCTGTATCATGCCATTGTATAACTAATGTAAAATTTACTTGTTATATATATTTTAATACAATTATAAATAAAAGAAAAAGTTTATTCCACGATCAACAATATCTATTTAGTTATAAAAATATTAATTATTAGTTTATGTGAAATCAGAATAAACATTGAAGGTCGCTTTGTTTACCATTCAGTGTATGTAATGTAAAACATTTTCCCAATTAAAAAAGAATACGGATTTTTTTGCAATTTCGGTTCTTGTGATACTCTGCGAATTATTTTACACTGGATTTTAAAGCATTTTTTTTCTTCTTTTAGTATCTTTTTAATTTACCACAAACAAATAATTAAATGCTAGGTTTGAAATACTGTCCATTGAGGAATTATTTAATTCAGAGATTGAACAGTTTAGATGATTTATCTTTTTATTCATAAATTCAGTAGAACCTCGATAGTCCGACTCTTCAGGTAATCAGACCTACGTGACTCCTATTCCTAGAACACCACATTGCCATTTACATATTTGCTTCTGCGTTGAATGAAATTTCTCCCAAAACTTCAGAATTGTTATGGTGTAAACTGTCGCCTATTATGGACAACTGTGAAACTATAGACTAAGATAATTAGAAGATCTTAAATGACATTGGAAGTTGTACAGATTCTTCAGATTATAGATCCCTATAATTAAAATCAGTTATTGACGAATGGTTGGCTGAAGTTAATGAAACTTTTACGACTTTCTGGATGCAGGCTCTTTCACATCTTTGTTGATCCTTGTTATCTATCTAGTTTTTTAAACTATAATGACATTTATTTTTGTGTAGAGATGTCCTGATTGATTACTTTGAGCCACATGGCCCATCTTAACCCCCTTGCCTTCATACCATGAAATATTGACTGTTTTTATTAGGAGCTCCCTGTTTGTCCTTCTCCTATATGTGTTATTTTATGCATCTACACTATTATATAAATTACAATAGAATAAATTATAAATACTCCCATGGAAAATATGCATTATAAATACACTATATGTAGTGAAGGGACAAAAAAAATGTTTTTACACATAATTCCAATCTACCTCTGGTCTTATCATTGTCAGATTAACGAGGTTGTACTGTGTTTCATCATCTGTGATTCTTGGTTCATGTTTATGGTTAAATTATTTTTTATTAAAAAACAATTCCTTAAAAACATTTTTATTTTTTATATTATAAATCATTTTTTTATGAAACCCTCTTAGATAGATATATAAACCAGCTATTCCCAATTTTTTTTTTTTTTTTTTTAATAAAATATGCACCATTATTACTTATATTTTTTACTAAGAGGTAGATACGTTTATTGATAAATAAATGTTGCAAACGTCCAGTAAGCGTGATATAATAAGTCACGAAAAATTCTGGTTTGTCTTTCATCGATACAGTTCAACTGTTTCGGGCAGCCTTTTTACTGTGTCTCATTTAAAATTTTTTGAACTAGTTGGGATTTAAATAATTTTCAATTTAATATTATTAAATTCAGTATTATTATTAAAAAAAAGAAAAAGAAATTTCAAAAAAAATATATATATTAAAAAAACAATTTTTTAAAAATTGGAAATTTCCTAACTTGTTTCAATATTAGCTCACAGGTTCAAACTTTATAAATAGAGCTATATGTAGGCGAAATATTTATTGGTAGGGACTATGCAGTGCTTTAGAATTTTTTGTGAAATTTTCTATGAAGTAAAAAAAAATTATAAGATAAATTTCAATCAACTAATATATTTAAAAAAAAAAAGTTCATTTAGAAATACGTACTTAACCCGTAAAACAAAGGGGATATTTTATAAACAATCAGATAAAGGAATAAGTACTCTAATAATACGTGGCTTGAGCTAAAAACTAAGCTTTGCCCACCCGCAGGAGAAAAAAAAAAATCTTTATATATATTACAAATCAAAATAACACCAAATCTAAAATCGAATAGATTGTAGACATTTTGATGTGTTTCACATTGATATATATAGCTACGTATATATTTTTTAATACAAAGAATAAATTTTAAGTAAGTATTAATCTTAATATCTTTTCCTGTATCTTTCTCAACCTCCTTCTCAGAAATCCGATTACCGGGCACAACAGTCTCATTAACGATACTAAACAGTTTTGAAACTTCCTTTGGCCTAAATCGATTTGTAAGAAACCACTTTTCCAAAAGATAACTCCTTTGTTTGATAGGAGCAAATATTTTACCTGATAATATATTTCCTGTTATCTTTCAATATTATAGAAGTGTTTTGGAATTTTTAAAGAAGCTGATTTATCTGTATTTTAGGCTAAGTTATTTTGTTTTTGTCTTTTATGGTGTTGTTGGTTAATATTTGTATTACTAATCCTGCTAATCTATATTTTAAAAGGCAGAAGGTTTTTGTTTAAGCAATATTTCATACATAATAAAAAAGCAATAATTTTGTAAAAACGAAAAAAAAATATTAACCAACAACTTAATGAGCTCATTGTTGTATTTATGTATTATTATTATTATCGAAATATTTGTTATTATTATAATTTTTTTTTAAAATCTACTCTTAATGTTATAATGCTTTAGGGCTTTACTATTTTGATTATATTCAACTTATAAAAACTTGGTACACTGTTATTGTGGCACTTTGCCTATAGATCTATTTTTCAAAGTTAGTTTAAAAAAAAAAAATGTTATCCTAGTCATTTTTAGACTTTTTTTCTACATTTCCTCTATATTTAAGGTGTACTTAACTCTACCTGAAACTATTTAATCATTAATAGACTTTTCACCTTTCTTTGTAGAGTTGGGATTTTTGTCAGTTAAATTTTTTTAATTATACAATATTTATTACAGCTGTTTTTTTTTTTCTTATATCCTTTTCCCCCTTCATAAAAATAATGTATGAGTCGCTATCTGAAGATGCTCAGATTTCCCTTCCTAAAATCTCAATAGCAAAAACTCATAATTTTGAGCTGCAAAAATTTTTAACTACTTGTTACAATGCAACATAATTATTATTAGATGTTTTCTATATCTATACAGAATATGTAGATAAGTATCATACCATATAAGCTTATGGAATCATTTTTTTCTTTTCTTTTATTGTTATCAGAATATCAGACCTTAATAATTATGAGAGATAGTTGACCGTGGATGAGGTACTAGGAGATTATGGTTGGGGGTGCGGTCAAAATGAACCACAAATAAGTTGGTGTAACTTATTTAATTGTGCCAAACACAAATAAGTTGGTGTAGCTTATTTAATTGTGCCTAACATAAATAATAAGCTACACCAACTTATTTGTGGTTCATTTTGACCGCACCCCCAACCATCATCTCCTAGTAGTATCAGACCTTAAGATTTATGATTTGTTAGAAGATTTTATTTTTTACCCATTTTTTATTATTATTTTAAAATTATTTGTCTACCTTTGATGTTTTCAATTTTCTTTTATACCTGTAATTATGTATATAAATAATAATTGTTTCATTTTGTTAATTATTTTTAGTTCATCTATGTTTCATCCTTATTCATTTATATTATTAGAAGTTAGTTATGACTTATGATTTTGTTTTATCTGTTTTCTTTTCTTTTGTCCTTTACATATTCTGCTAAATATTGTTGTTTAGTATTTTTTCTTCTCCAGTTTATTATTTTATTTTTTACAATGTTCAATAAGTTCATTTTTATTTTTTATTTTTTATTTTGTATTATACTTTATGGCACTAATGCTTCTTGTTGATGCCTGTAGTATTATTCTAAAGGAACTTGTCCCAGAATAAAAAATATTACTAATATTACTTAGTGGCATAATACCTTCACTAGTATGCCACACAGGAATAATTTTAATTATTGTTTTAAAAAAATGTTAAACTGAGGAAGTGAAAAACGTACAGTTTTATTTTTTTTTTTTACTGACGACAATAAATAATGAGGCGTATTTTTCAATGGAATCGTCATACAATAACTAACTAAATCAATCAATTTTAGATCGAAAAAGAATTTTGTAAGTGCCTTATTAAGGGTTGTACATGGTGAGGGACTGAAAAACGATATTTTTTAATTTTTTATTTGCTTCATATGAATCTATTTTGGAGGTACAATATACAAAGAAATATAATAGTTCTTATTTTTTTCCAATGACTGGCACTCACATTATCATCATCAATTGGCGCGATAACCAATTAATGGGTCTTGATTAATTGATTGATTTTCTATTAAAAATTGATAATGTAATGGGGGTTATGTAAATTAATTATTTTAATTAATGAAAATAAGTTAATAAAACAAATACTATGTCTAAGAAATAATAATAATAAATACGTAATTAAATAATGGAAGAAACAAAAAAAAAAATTAACAAACAAAAAACTGATATTTATAAAATAAATAGCTGACTTATGTAATGAAAAAATAATTAGAGAAAAAGAAAATTAATGCAGAGTTCACAGCAGAATGTCTTACATCAGTCTGGGCTTCAGTTTTTGAAATGAAGTTGGATTTCCTTCGTTGTAAGCCATTGCACCTTTAACTGCTTGTAACCGGGAATGGAATTTTGTTAAATGTTTTTTTTTTTTAAAATCCATCAATTGATTCCCATTGTAATTATGAGAGATAGTTGACCGTGGATGATGAATGAGGAGAAGATGGTTGGGGGTGCGGTCAATGAAAAACACAAATAAGTTCGATTAACTTATTTTAATGTGCAAACGTTTCGGCTAGAGTTTCTAGCCTTCTTCAGGGCTGTTCGCTGGAAGATCAAATCGCCTAATCATCGCCTGATTAGGCGTTTGATCTTCCAGCGAACGGTCCTTGAAAGTTTGAAAATTTCATAATGGATAGTACATCCCAAACTTCATAATCTTCAAAACAATTAAGGCCATAATATTGTTTGATAAATGAGAATGGTTGTTTTCATTTTAATCGTTATTTAACTCTGATTCAAACCATGCATTTACTGTTGTTTATTTTGACTCATCCTCTATTTAATTATGTATACCAACTGTTTCTGCCTTTCAATTCATTTTATAAATTTCACCAAAAAGAATAGAGGAAAAATTGTCATTTGTGGTCTTCTGATGCACTACAGCAAAAAGGATTAAGTGTGAGGCAGCTGAGGAAATTTGTGCAAGTAGAAGGTGAAAATGTGGCACATACAACATTTTGGTTCGGCGGATAAATTCTGGGAACAAAAAAAATACCCATATTTTTTTTTTCAGATTTTCATACATTCGAAGTGAAAGATTAATCTCTTCTTAGGTTAATTTTTTGACAGTTTTATAATTTCAGAATTAGCAAATGGAATTTGATTGAGGGAAATCTTTCTTAAATAAATGAAATATAAAAAAATTAATATAAAATATTAAATGAAATTACTCATCTTTTTCATTAATTCCTTCTCTAAAAAAGAAATTAAGGTTTATACTATGAGGATGTTAAATCCACTATTAGGATGTTAAATGAGTTTTTGCCCCGAAAACCAAGAAATAATTTCACCATTATATTCAACTCCTGGCAGAAAGGTGGCTTAAAGTAAATGAAAATGGTAGCCTATATTTTGAAGAATAATCTTTGTAATAATCAATAATAATAAACAAGAATAATCTTTTTTAAATTTTATCCTGAAATTAAAACAACTTGTAATAATCTAATAACTCATGTTAACTTCTTTTTATTATTTATAAACCAAAGATGAGCGGTTTACTTATGAGCTGATTTTTCTCCTTTTATTCTAACAAGTGATAAGTGTTTAGGGAGGAAACTTTATCCTGAATTCCAGTTTAAGAAAACAATTCAAGAGAGAAAGGAGATGCTGCCATCTATAGGTAAGCCAGCTAACTATTAGAGGCCCTAAAACTCAGGAAAAGTCCAGAGAGAGATACAGAACTCGGCATTAGATAGTTTTTGTGTTATGTATGGTTTATAGTTATTGATTTGATTTTTATTATAATTATTTATTTACTTTTATATTTTTAATTGATATATATCACTCAAATTGATTGAGGAAAATCATATGGACGTCATGAAATTCATGATTTTTTATTTTAAAAATATATAACAAGAAATATTTTTATAACAGTTTTACATTATTTTCAACATTTTTGCAATGATCTGGCTCTAATTCATTGGCCGTTATCCTCACTCACCCTAGTCACACCACTAAAATATTGTTTTATGGATACAATACAAGGAATACTTGTAACTTATTATAAAAAACTTTCTCTCATTTGTTTTCTTCTCTTATTCTCATTTTTTAGGGACTTTTATGTTTAAAATAAATAAATTTATATTATACAAATTCATTTTAAGAAAACTATATCATTGTTATAAACTATTTTGTTTTTTCCAAATTAGGCTAAATTTATTACATCTTTTCAGATCATAAATTAGAAAAAAAAAATCCTAAATTATCTTGCATTTATAGTCCAGCAACATATTCGTCATACCTTTCTTTACATTTACTGGTTCGAACCGTGCCTTTAATTGGTTAACAGTGCTCTTTGTAGGATTTATTGTTCAACTATTCCTGTTTTTCAAAATTTATGGGGAGTTCCTTGTTTAATCTAAACCTGGCAGGAGTATCCTACTTGTTGTCCCCTAATAGGTGTTCTGTGAGCATTTGTCTCATGATAGATGATTTGTGCTATTTTCTTTTTATATAATTGGATGCGTTGATAAAAAAATCTTTACAATTACTTTCAATGCAATTTGAAATTGAAATTGTATATTGTAGCTCTTCCATCAGGGACTGAGGACCGAGATTTCATAAAAAATCTAAGATCTTCTTGCCTCGGCTCATGATTTAAAAAACGAAACGCAGGTGTCCAGGTGAACAAAATACTGAAGTGAGAAAAAAAAGGATGTCACATTAGGAGTGCACTGGTGAGAGAAACGCTCAGTCTTACTGTTGCGTGGAGGTGGCTTCGTAAAAAAGGGAGTAACATAAGCAAGTGACAATGAACACATCAAAGGGTTAACTGATGGTAGACAAAAGTATAAACAAAACAGATGAAATACTAGGAAAATATAGATATTTATTTCCCAGTATAAGTAACATGGTCAGGGCTAAGAGTCTCCTGGATTAACAGTTGAGCATATGTTACATTTGAATTTTTTGTATCTGTTTTATAAGTTTTTTTTCTATTTCTGTAATGACTTCTAAAAGTTTTCTTCTAAAAATATTTTTTTCTTTATACATTATTTTAACATCTTTGAAACAAAAAATGCCCTTTTTCTGCATGATTTTATACCAATGCTGTTTTTTTTTATATTTAGGGTTATCTTGATTTTTACAGTCATAACTATGGTGATAGATACTTTCTTTGATGTATTGTCCACTCTCTCCACAATATATTCCATTTTATATTTTTATTTTATTACCCTGAGTGTCGTAGATTATATTATATCAATCAAAATGGAATAATAGCATTAAAGTATATTTAAAAGGGTTATAAAAAAAAATACATTGGCATTATTAATATAATTTATTTACTGAAATAAAGTTTATATACAAAGATACATGTTTCCTCACCCATTCAAAACTGTAACTTAAAAAGAAAACAACATTGAGCATATGATTTTTAATAAACATTTCACATTCTCTCAATAAATACACTCATACTTGACATTTTAAAAAAATGCAAGTTTAACAGTTGTTCAGTTTTTACAATTACGTCCCAAACTCGCACACATTCATACATTTAACTAATAAATTACATTTACTGACTTTACGTACAAATATCCATTTATCAGTCCATATTATTGACTTCATGGTATTTTTATTATAAACAGTATAACCTAATTGTTATAAGTGTTTTTGTTTGTAAATAAGTTACTGATTTTATTGTACAAACTATACATACACTGTATTGTACATATTATGTACAATATGACCCAAACCCGACACCAAAATGTACAATTTGAACATAATGTTTTCTATCTCAACTAAGTATTGGTAATTTCAATAAAATTTATATAATAACAAAATTTTATAATCAAGTCTGTATCATTATTAAGATTATTGTAATATTCAGCTGAACGTCCATAATAAAAAATCCCTATGTATTGAACTTTTTCTAGGAAACATAAATTTTTATGAAAAATTTACATATATGAAATTTTATTCATAGAACAAAAAATTTATATGTAAATGCATACGTTTTTATGTTTATTTGTAATAAATTAAATAAGAAAAAGTATGTTACTCTGTTTCATAAGGTTAAAGAAATTCGACGAAGACCAGAAGCTTGCTAAGAATAGTGATTTTGGTCAGAAAACATGGTAACTGCAAAAATGAAAACAAAATAACTCAAAGTTAAAGGTTTCACGTATCACAACCTTGATTCTAAAACCTTTTAACAATATTTTTTAATCCACAGTAAAGTTTTGATTAAACCTCGAAATTTGATACTTTTATTTCCTGTTGGTAGTTTTTAAGAACTAAAACAGTACTTTCATTAGTGAATTTTCAAAGGACTGGGTAGTTCTTCAAACTACCTATATATGATAGTTGAATTAAACTTTGAGCTTTACAAAAAATTTTACTTCAGATAAAAAGTCTAGTTAGATTTTGGAATTTAGGTTGTGATTTATTCGAACCTTGTTTCTATTTACTCTTGATATTTATTTTGAAATATAGATTATCAGATGATCCAAAACTAAAACAGATAATATTGAATAACCATATTTTTTGGTACCTTTTAGAGTATAACTACACTAAAGTAAAGGGATTTAACTTTGTCTTATTTCATAAAAATGTAAGCATTGTTAGTCTTAGAATTAACTAATTTGTAAGACATTCAGTAAAAAATTCTGGGACTTATTCCCAATTCCAATTACTTAATGGATTTTAGATTTTGTCTAACATTTGATTGGATTGAAAATACTTGACATGCTAGATAATAAATAAATAAATAAAACATAATTAAATATCTAATATTAAATCATGAAATTAATATCTTTACAGTAACATTCGTATTCAAAATGTTAAAAAAGATAAAATTGTATTTACAGATTGATCGGTTTGTCATTGAGGATTATATATACAGGAGAAGATTTGAGCTCAACTGGCTGACGGCAGTAAAACATATTTTGTGTTATCGGTTTGATTTAAAGGTTGTATTTCATGATGAATTGTTTCCTTGTTGTTGAATATAAAGGCCAGGGCTATTCCAAGACCAAATATTAAAACACAAAGTACAACCGCAAAACACATGATCCTATTAATGTTGAAAGATGAAGAAACTGCAAGTAATGAGGAGTCTGTGGAGGAGGCGTAGCTCCATCTGGAAAATAAAAAAATAACATTATACTAAATTTGTAAATTACAATAATTTTTATTTTTTTTGTATTTATTTTTAAAATTTAATGGTTTTTATATATGTTTATTGTTTTTTTTTATATTACTGCATTTATCTATTAAATTATACAAGTTAACTCCTGTGGACTTATACTCCACTTTTGATACTTTTGACTCCTATTATATATAAATTCCTGTGGGTTCTGGAGCCCTCCTGGGGTCCACCCAGCCTCCTAAATTGGGTAAAAATCTGGCGGTCGAGCATGATTCTGATCAAATCACCTCCTTGCACAATGGTTGGTCTAGTAACAGTACTTCCTTACAAAGAACTGAACCCCTGACCCTTCATGGATTGCAGCGGTAAAGATTTTAATTTTTTTTTATCTATTATTTTATATATATATAATATAATAGATAACTTGTTTATATTGTTATTTATTTAAAAGTTTTATCATTTATACTTTATACTTTTTTTTTTTTTTATGTATGCTAAAGAGGGGTAAAAGTGAAAAGGAAGAGGAAAGATATATTGGTCTAAGAGAGAAAATGTGAAAAAAAAAAGAAGATTAATAAAAAAAAAAGATATAGATAGAAAAAAATCAAAAAAATCACAAAATGATAATACAAAAACAAACATATATTACTATTATAAGTTTACTATGTCTATATTTTATAAGTTAAAAGAAAGTTGTCTAACTATATTTAAGAAGTATGCTGTGTAACTAGCAACCCACTTTTTTTAGGCAGTACAACTTTTTTTTTTTAATAAAGTTTTTGTCTTTCTCTTGCAGAAGGTTAGATCACATGAAACTTTTTTACTCTTTTACCCTTTGTCTTTTGAAAACACTGCAAAGTATTACACGATTGTTTATTATTTGAATAATTATTTCATTACATCAGTAAACAATTAAATATTAAGGCCCTGTTTCATAATGAAGCCTAATAGTATTAGTTCATAAATATACAGAGTACAAAGTACAAGTTATTATTTTTCAATTTCGAAATTGCTTAGCTTGCGCCTTCTATCCAAAAACTTAGAAGTTAGAATTTATAAAACTATTGTCCTTTCCACTGTTGTTTATGGATGTGAAACGTGCCCTCTTACACTAAGGAAAGATTGTGTTGTCTGAATTGGGTTTGGAGGGACAGACCATCATGGACTGTACCATCAAGTACTGTTTTTATAGAGGTGATTTGTTCAAGATCACGCATAACCATCAGATTTCCCCCCAATTATGGGTATCAACTTTTTAGTCAGTGCCCCAGGAGCCACAGGGAAGACTCACGGCTACAATAACAGAATAATAATCTGCCACTACCGGATTCGAACCCAGATACTTAGAATTAGTAGCACAGCGCCTTATTCACTTAGCCATCTCGCTCTCCTCAAAATTTAATAAAGAATATTATTATTACTACAAATATTTTTTTATAAATGAAGGCACAAATACTAACCTGGGTTTCCAAGTGGCCTCTGGCCTAGGCGGTTGGGGCGCCATTATTCCGTTAGAAGCGGACAGGCGGGGAATAGAGCTAAGCAATCTTTCCCTTCTTGGCCCGACCGCGCCGCTTCGACGTACCTGAAGAATCTTATCACTGCTGGGTTTGAAAAGACTGGCTTCTGAAGCTCAGAAGGATCCCTAGAAAATATAATTGTTCAATCAGATAATTCACTTAATGTTATGTTATATAATTGCTTATTTATACGGGATAAACCTAGTTACATATACATTTAAGTAATAAGTTACATAAATATAAATATATATTCAAATGAAATATAAATATATATTCATATGAAATATAAATTACTATTTAAAACGTATAGGTTGAATATGATATATAAACTATAATAGTGTATGATCGTAAGCCGAACAACCTGCCCTAACGACATATTCTGCGTGGACGGCAAATCGTTTCCAAAAGTAAAAAATTCAAAATACTTAGGCTCCATAATAACATCGATAAAAGATTAACGGACTGAAATAGACCAGTGTATAACAAGCACGAACAGAGATTTCTTTTCTCTGTCAAGAATACTTCAATGCTGAAAAATCTCGAAGACTCTGAAGCTAAGGGTGTACAATGCCATGACAAAGCCAGCTCTGGTGTACGGCTGCGAGACCGGGGCTCTAACAGGTACCCTAGAAAGTAGAAGCAGAGATTTGAACGTAAACTGCTCTGTACAATTACAGGAGAGTTCGGGGATCTGAGCCTTAACTCGTGGAAGAGAAGAACAAACAGTTAACTACGTGCAGGGACTGGTCAGTCAATATCTCATGATATGAAGGCAAGGAGGCTAAAATTAGCGGAATGGCTAAAAGGAGGCGGGACATGTGGCTCGAAGCAATCCATCAGGATGCCTCTACACTACACTAAATGCCAGTATAGTTGGCAAGAGACTACGTGGGGGGCCAAAAACCAGACGGATAGACAGAATCAACAAAGATGCGAAAGAGCAGCAAACTGAAAGGCAGTAGCCCAAAACAGGCAAGCGTGGAGAAGGCTGGTTCGGGCAGCCAAAAGATCTACAAGATCTGTTGATGTCTTAGCCAATCCAGAAAAGGAAAAAATGTATATAAAACTGTATTAGATTCTATAAATACCAAATCATTGTATATGTTATCGATAAAGCACACAGAGATCTACGGACGTACCCAGAGGGATGTAGGAGGGGGCAACTGCCCCCCCTCCAAGAGTGAACAAAGTTATTAATTGAATAAAAAAAATTTTTTTTAACCAAATACTAATTGTAATACTAATAAAGCATCGTGACAATTATATATAATGTTCTTAAAATTTTGGTTTCATTCTTCTGTTCCGTGCTGAAATGTCACAACCTGATTGACTATTACTTGCCCCCCCTTATTGACTATGGCTTGCCCCCCTGATTGACTATGGCTTGCCCCCCTGATTGACTATGGCTTGCCCTCCTTATTGACTATGGCTTCCCCCTATTGACTATGGTTGCCCCTCCCTAATGACTATGGCTTGCCCCCTGATCGACTATGGCTTGCCCCCCCGATTGACTATGGCTTGCCCCCTGATCGACTATGGCTTGCCTCCTGATTAACTATGGCTTGCCCCCCCCCCTTATTGACTATGGCTTGCCCCCCCAATTGACTATGGCTTGCCCCCTGATCGACTATGGCTTGCCCCCCCTATTGACTATGGCTTGCCCCTCCAATTGACTATGGCTTGCCCCCTGATCCAATTGACTATGGCTTGCCCCCCTGATCGACTATGGCTTGCCCCCCCTATTGACTATGGCTTGCCCCTCCAATTGACTATGGCTTGCCCCCTGATCGACTATGGCTTGCCCCCCCCTATTGACTATGGCTCGCCCTCTCCCTAGTTTTGATTCTGGATAAGCTCTTGCAGAGACCTCCTGGATGTGCCCAAATAAATTGAAAGTCAATGTCTTCTTATATGCTCACCCTGCTCCTCCCCCGATTCGCCGAAGGCTGATGCTCTCATTACAAACCTCTTCCATCAGTTCTTATATTTTTGTGTGTATTTATGTACAATAATTAAGTTTATGCTCGACTTTTAAGTTTTCATTTACAATAATTTATTGTGATTATAGGTAATACAAATTTTCTAGTTCCAATAATAATGTAAGCTACATGATCTTAACTACCTTAATTGGAACCTGCAACAAACCTTATAATGCCACAATCCAAGGCAATATTTCACTAGTATACATTTATCATTTCCTTATGTATTTATTGTACGAATTTAAAAATAAAGGAGGTTACGAAAAAAAAAAAAAAAAAATTAAAAGTAATGAATTTTATGAAGTAGAAATAAAATGGTGGTAGCATTACTTGAAATGATGTGGAAACATATATTTTATTTATCCAATGTTCAGAATGGACTATATATATGTGTGTAATGGGCTGAGGTCTGCTCCTCCTTGGCAAAATCCTGCTTACGCCCATGGGTTTGAGTGCTACTCGAAAGAATCTGTATCATGAATTCCGGTTTCGCGAGATTGGAGAAAACTGGAAGATTGCCTCATAATAATAACTAAAATTAACTTCTTCCGATCGCCTTATAAGATGAGCCAAAAGTAGGTTGATCGTTTAGCCAACACTGATCCACTGAACTCGATCTATTTCTCGAGATCATTCCTGATTGATGTCATAACTTTGTCCACAATGGTGCATGTGCAAATGTCACGGATTTTAGTGCAACAACTTCTCAAATGTAAATTTATTTTTTAATGAGGAGAAGATGGTCAGGGAGGGGGGAGGAGGGAGGTGCGATCAGAACACAAATAAGTAAAAACTTATTTATTAGTGCTGACGTTTTGGCCAGAATTCTAAAACACCAAGAACAAAAAATAACATAACCACAATGAATAGAAGGAATTTGAGAGTGATTAGAAAATAACTAATAAATAAGTTTTTGCCTATTTGTGTTTTGAAAAAAAGGCAGTTATTTCACCCAGTTATATTTGTTTACTTTAATTATAACTTACTACCTTTAATTATACTTACTAGTCAAAATTGATGTATCTGCCAATTATAGATGCGGGGGGGGGGGATAAAAAATGGTGGTTGTTTCAAAAGATAAAAAAATTTTAAAAGTTAATTTTTTATTCGGGGTCAATATCTTGAAAACTACCAACAAAACTAGAAAACGTAAGAGAATATTGTTATTTTTTTTATTTATTTAATGTCATTTACAACTATACAAAATTATAAATACAATAAGTAAATTTGATGAATTTATTTCAAACATTTGAAAATCTTGTGAAGGAACCACCCATTGGTGGTACTATAAGCATTCATTTCAATTAGAAGGTCCGTGACCATCTTCTTTTCAGAAGCCTCAGAGGATTATCATGGATTGTTAAAGATGAGAGATTAAGAATTTATGGATGGGTAAGGAGTTTGGAATGAAAAGACGCATATCTGTTTTGGGTAAAATCTTCAACGAATGGGATGTTAAGGTCTTTGTGGATGAGTTTATTTGTAACGTAATAAGGAACATCAAGGATTTTGGATTGCAAAGATTGGAAGCGGGAGGAGTTTGATGGTTTGGTAGAGCCCCAAAGTCAATTCCATATGTCCGAATTGGTCTATTTACCCATATTGTATCATAATTTTTTATAGTGAATGGGAAGTTTAGAGCGTTTGTCAAGTAGTTGTTGTAGCAATCGAAATTTACGAGCAGTTTCTTGTCGTTTCAGTTTTATATGTTGATTCCAAGTAAGTCTCTTGTCAAGAGACCTAAGTATCGAATCTGTTCAACAGGCGTTAGTGGAGTATTTAAAAAGGATACTGCAGGACAGGAGGGTTTACGACGCAGAATAAAGGTGATCTGGTGGGATTTGTCAGGATTTATTTTGATTCTTCAGTTTTAACACCATTCTTCAATGGATGTTATATGTGTCTGTAGAGTTTGTGATGCATTAGCAGATAACATTAATTAAAGTTGAGTAAATTTGTTAAAAAACGAGCCCTAATTAAGAGCTATTTAATTAAGTTCAATAGTTCCCGAGATATAGCTTAAATTGCAACATTTCATATAAAACGCACTGAACATCAGTAGTTAGTGAATTTATTTTGAGAAAAATATATCTCAAAAACCGCTTCTTACTTATTAACGCCACCGCAGTTGTTTGCACACAGCAATCTTCTTATTCGTACTCGCACGAAATTGTCTTTGTTCCTTGTTGTTTGCTGATTTTGACCCAATTTTTTAGTGCTATGAAAATGCGTATTTGGGATTTGCCAAAAATAGAACAAAATGAAATTTTATTTCTTCAGGAGCGAAATATTTTACCTAAAAACGTACATGTAGCAATTCTCAAGACATGAAAGTACACACAGCAAGTGGGACTTAGAAAAGACACCTCGTTTAAGTTGAGCAGAATTCCATTTTGTTCAGCTTTAAGATTCATATGCTGTTGGACAGAGGAGCTGACATCGGTTAAATTTTGTGAAAAGCAGCTTGATTTATCGGATAAAAGTGTTATAGCCTGGAATGATTACATGTGTGAATTATGTATCTTGGATATGGAAAATAAATTAAACAAGAATATAGGTGAGCCTAATTGCATTGTGGAAATTGATGCAAGTTTGTTTACTAAACATAAAAATAATTGTGGTCGAGTATTACCCGAACAGTGGACGTTTGGTGGTATATGTAGTGACGTGTACGGGGCTTCGGGGTTTCTAAGCCCGACTAGGGGTTCCCCGTACAGGTATTATATTGAAATTTATTCATATATTAATGTATTTATATTATTTATTTATAACATATATTTATATTATGTATTTATATTAATTTGTATTATGTATCTCTATCGGTTCCTGATGGGAACTGACTGAAAAGGGATGCGCTATATTTAATTCAAACACTAGACACCATCTAGACCCCCTCGCCGTAGTATGCTAGATATGAATATCATAATTAATGATTGGAGTTCCTTTCCAACGGTATCGTGTTCACCAATTTACTATGCTATTATATATGAGGTGGCATGCAGGGATTATTAATTATAAAGTAAAGTCTTTGTTACATCTTTTATATTTACAATTATATATTCATTATCAAGAATACTATTATGAGAGAGCATGGCAAACTTGTTTCCTTATACTTTAATTATAAGATTATGAATTGAGAAGTACCAGTTGGGATCTTTGATATTTATACTGACTCTAAGTTATTAATTCTACTACTGCCATTCTAATTATATCAGAAAAGGTCTTACTTGTTTCGGTACATCGGTCGGCTTGGCGGTTGTCACGGAAGAGCGTCCATATTCGCCTCCCGGCTGCCGCTGATCTTCCAGACTGTCTTCCTCTGTGTCCAACTCCCAGTCCTCCCCTTCTGTCCCAGACTCTCTCAGCCTGTCCTTCCGTCAGACTTCCTACAAGCCTGTTCTCCTCCGTCAGCACTCCTCCTAACTCTCTTCAACTGTCCTTCTCTCTCAGATTCCCTCCAACTGTCTTCAATTCCGGGCTCCTACGAACTCTCCTCAACTCCGACTGTCCTCAACCGTGTTCCTCTTGCCCTTTTTGTTCATTTTCTCACCTCTCCTTCTGACTCCTCCTTCTTTTGATTTCTGTCCTCTGATTGGTTCCTCTATTTTCAGAGGGGGTGAGAAGGTCCAATGACCTTCGACGAAAGTCGGTCTTTTTCCTACCTTTCATCTTTATAAGTTTCTTCTTTGAAGAAAGCCGGCTTCTGGCGGCTTACTTTATGTTTCCCGAGGTTTTTAGAGAGGCCCGTGTGAGATAAGGGGTGTTTATTTGTTTTCCATTACGGCGGCTATTTCTCTGTACTTTCTAATGTCTAAACTGGCCACGTGCAAGATAAGGGCTGTTTGTTCGTTTATCTCTGCCTACACGGACAACCGTTCCCAGAGGGTGCATACTCTCTGTTATCTATATACCTCTGTACATTTCTTTAGATCTGTTGCCGACGGATATTTGCATAGGTCCGGCGGTATCTTTGGCATGCCGACAAAAGAAATTATTTTAAGTTAAAAAATTCCAGCTAGTGCCTCTCATACATATCAGTAGAGAAACAAAAGATTCGTTTGTTGCCACTGTTCCTAATAGAACTGGCTCTAGCCTTCTTGATAAAATTATTGAAAACATTGCAGATGGTAGCACAATTTAATCTGACGGTCGGAAAGGTTAGCAAACAAATAAAATAATTAAAGAAGGATTTCTACATGCTAAGGTTAATTATAAATACAATTTGATTGAGTCTGCTACAGGAGTTCTTACAGAAACAGTTGAGAGAATGTGGGGTAGTGCTTAATGGAGCAAGAAGAAACAGGGGAACGGTGAGACATCATTTGAAATCTTATTTATCAATGTTCATATGGCGATAGCATCAGGTGAAAGAAAATAGAGACTGTTGAATCTATATTAAATTCCATATCGGAGCATTTTCCACCGAAATCTGATTGACTACTTTACATAAATAAAATGTTTTGATTTTACATAAAGATTTTTATATTCTACAAAAACTTAGGTGTTGACCGATCTACGCCAACGCATTGGCAGAATTTTTGCTGCGGTGACGTTAATACGTAAGAACTCAAAAACCATTTAACATAAAGATGTCTGTGAAAGCTAATTTAATTCACTATACAGTTGTTTATGACGTTTTCTTCGTTGGAGTATTAATATTCATGATATTTGACAAAATAAATTCACAAAATGTTGATTTCTTGTTGTTCGGACAAAAAGTTTAATTCATGAAAAATGAAATTTTTCCCGGTGTCCATTGTTCATATAGTCGATCTTCACTCCTATACTTTTTTCCTATTTCTACTTTAATACATCTGTAAGAAGTATGAGAGCTGAATTTTTGCTTTTACCAACGTATATTACCACCGTCTAGATATATTTGCTCTTAGTTTATAAGAGCGAAATATTGGTTTTAAATAGTAATTTGTTTAACTAGATCTGGTTTGTGCCCTTTAGTGCACTTTATAAAGTTCTTAACAACTGTCAAGCTGCGTGAAGATTGGTTGAGTCGTGTTGAAGTTATTTATATTTTTACCATATATTGTTATTATATAATATTATTTACCACTATCAACTAAACAGATATAATAAGCAATTGATTAAATCATTGCATATTATACAATATATTGATTTGTATCAAACATTCAATTGTATCCAATTAAGCTATCTACATCCCTAAATTTAATAATTATTGCTAAATTACCAAGCATAGATCACAACATAAACAACATAGCTCACTACTCCACGGATAAGAACTGTCAAAAGGATACCATTGATAAATAAACGTAGAAAAAACACCGGTGTAAATTTCCAGTCCTATAGTAATAGTAAATCACAGAACAGAGGTGACAACTAATGACCAATGGGGTTGTTTAAGCCATCGCAAATCTAGGTTGTATTTTTTTAGGAGGCTCCAAAGAAAAAAATTGTAATGAACATTTATTTGGGCTATGTTAACAATAAAAAAAAAATAAAATAATAAAGAATAGAGAAAATTTAGAAATAAAATAAATAAAATTGGTTTTTAGGATGAAATCAAATGGGTAAACTCAATGATGAAAAGAAATAAACAAATTTTCAACATTTGAATGAACGGTGCTGCCGTACCGTACTTAAGGTACGGTCAAACAAATAATGACTTTTATATATCAGATTAATGATTTTTGTCTCGTTGTATATCTTGCCTTTTTAACTTCTAATAGTAATCGATATATCGACAAGACTTACCTCGATATCTCGGCAGAGACTAGATTACTGTGCGGGCTGAACCTCGCCGGGGCCTTGTACATGCTACAGACCAACCTCTCTTTGCAAGGCTCGTCTGTGAAGCCCAGTTCCGCGAAGACCCTGTCCAGCCTCTTGAGGATGGGGGCGTAGAAGTTGTCCTCGTTGTAAGCGGCCGCGATAGGAGGCGCAGGAGCTACTATCGGAGGACCCGCAGGTGCTGCTGGAACTACTGGAACTACAGGAACAGCAGGGATCGCCTGGAACAACAGAAGAACCTGTCTTAGTAGCTAGTAAGTTATGTTTAAAATATATAGTGAGAGTTATTTAAATGATAGTAGACCTCAACAGATCATATGAGTATGAGAAAAGGAAAAAATTGCTCTTTAGTGTTGGATTCCTCCCGAATTCAATCCTTACTATCTAAATTCCTTCTTAAAATCCTTAATGCTGCTGACTTTATCACAAATCAAGTCATCCATCAGGACCTCAATGTTCCTTATGTTGCCGATTTGGCCAGAACCAGATACCATTCCTTCAATGATGAACTTCCCAACCACCCAAATTCACTTGTTTCTAACCTGGCTTCTCCTTCATTACCTAATAATCCTCCTAGGCGTCTGAAAAGAAGATGGCCTCAAGATCTTCTCCTCTAGAAATGTTATTGCAGTTCTATTAATGGATAGATCCTCCACATATGTGTCTCATGTCATTATGTCACCTACAGCAAATTTACTTGTTGTATACATTTTTATACAGTTGTAAATAACAATAAATAAATTATTAAAAAAAAAAAAATGTTATTTTTTTTTTACCTTGTAAAGTAGATAAAATTCCCTTCAAAGAATGTGGTTTGGCTTTGCAAAATCTATCGTAAGAGTCTTTACGGGCAGAACAATACTCGAGGGAAGATTACCACAGATGGAAAATGTAGTAATCAGTGGTACCAATTCACTCGACCAAAAAATACCCGCTTAGCGACTTGAAAATAGCCGTTTTACCCAACAAATACCCGCCACTTAACACGCTCTTGGAGAATCGTTATAACTGTAGCTGTATGATTGTTCTGTCGCATTAGCTCTGCCGTGATAGTCGATATTATAAGTAATGTAAGTGAACCAAATGTCATGTTAACTATCACATCTATACGCCAGCAAACAATCGTGCGGTTTTAATTATTGTGACAAATGTATTAGCCACTGCCATGTTATAACTGTTAGATAGTTACAGTCATGACAGTTTACTGCCGTGAGAATATTAACGAGCTGGGCTGATAGTTGATAGAAGAAGTAATGTTAGTGGACTAACAGTTGTATTAACTGTCAGATGTGTACCTCTTCACAGTCTACTGTCGCAACATATCAACCTTACCAAATAGTACAAGAGCCGGGAACAAAAAAAAGGCAGTTATCTCACCCCAATTTTCGATTAAACTAAACTAGATAAAACTAGGTATAATTACTAGTAATAATTGATGTGTCTGGCAAGTATAGGTAGGGGGATTCAAAGATGGCGGCTGTTTCAAAACCTTAAAAAAAACATTAATTTTTCAGTCGGAGCTGTATATCTTAAAAACTACCAACAACACTAGAAAATCTAAGAGAACGTTATTTAAAGAAGAGTAAATTTGCTTAAATATTAGCCCTAAAAGAGCTATTTACGTCCAACAGTTCTCGAGATATAGCCTTTTAAAAAAAAAAATTGCTTAAAAATCAACTGAAAGATTATTAGTTAGTTAATTTATTTTGAGAAATCTATATCTCAGGAACTATGTGACGTACAGATGTCTATTAGCATTCAAATTAAAGCTAGTTTAATGGACTATAAAGAGGTTTATGACCTTTACCTTCGTAGGAATAGCAGTTTTCATGATATTTGACAAAATCAACTCACAAAATGTTAATTTCTAGTTGTTCTTATAAAATGTTGGATTTCTAAAAAAATATATCTCTAGATCCATAAGACACACATATGTCTGCCAACACTCAAAATAAAGGAAATTTAACTTACGATAAAGTAGTTTATGACACTTATCTTCGTAGGGGTAGTAGTTTTGATGATATTCACATTTGAATATAAATTTGGCAAATGAAAATTTGTCCGAACAACTATAAATCAATTTATTTTAGCAAATTTCATGTAAACTATTACTCCTACGAAGATAAACATCATAAACTATTTTATAGCTCATTAAACTAGCTTTTATTTTAGTGCTAATAGACGTACGTATGGTTTGTGTATCTGTACGTCAAATGGTTTTTGAGATATAAATTTTTCAAAATAAATTTACTAACTACTGATCTTTTAGTACGTCCCATACAACATTTTTATGAAATGTTGCTTTTTAAAAAGCTATATTTCGAAAACTATTTAACGTAAATAACTATATTAGGGCTCATATTTGAGCAAATTTACTCTTCTTTAAATGACGTTCTCTTAGGTTTTCTTGTGTTGTTCCTACTTTTTAAGATATTCATAGTTTTTATTCATCTCATCAACAGTTATGGTTTTAAACGGTAACTCAAAGAAAAAATTGTATCAGCGCCGTTTTCTAGATATAAACCCGACCCGAACTCTAGCCTCAAAAATATATCAATCCCGGACCCCAAATGGCCTAAGTACGCCTATGTCCTAAAATTCTATATCTAAGAAAAGATAATAATTTGTTGGTAATAGAAAAAAATCTCTAATGATTAACTAAAAAAACTAGGTAATAGACAAGTGCGACACTTCACTCCCAGATCTATAATTATTATTATTATGGCCCAGGCATATGCAACTTGCTTTCTTCTTCCATCTACCAACCTTCAAAAGCTTCAAATCCTACTCCACATCGTCCAACCATCTGATCCACGGACGTCCTCTTTTCCGTTTTCCATCTGGCTTGCCACAAATCTTCTTTTTGGGTAACCTTTCATCGGGCATCCTTTCAACGTGTCCTAACGATCTTAATCTTGCTATTTTGATTACAGCCATGATGCAGGGTTCCCCGAACAGTTCTCTCTGCTCCTTCTTCTCCAAACTCCATTCTGTGAGACTCCTCTCCATATCCTTCTCAATACCGTTCTCCCCCAGGAGTTGTATATCAGTTTTTTGAATATCTTTTTTTGTCAAGGGCCATGTTTCTCCCCCATAGATCACTACTGGCCTTGCGATGGTTTTGTAAATGACCACTATCATTCTTTTAGAGAGATCTCTAAACTTCAATATCTATAATTATTATTATCAATATCAAACACCAATATTATCATAAAATTCAATATCACAACTATATATAACCTAAACCCATTTTTCCCTAAATACTCCACAATTACCCGCTAAGGTGAAAAATACCCGAAAATATGCTAATAGGCAGCATTACTAGTAATGTTTACATTGGTAAACAACTGATCAAAAAAAAAAAAAAAATAGAAAAACGGCAGCAGAGCTCCGTCACAAAATGAGACTTATAACCTAAGAAAAAAAAATGCTAGATATCAAACAAAAGCATTTTGACTTTCAAGGAGACCAGAAGAACATAAACTATAAAAAAGAATATAATGATTTGTTAATATGTTGTGATTGTAATATTGAGTCGTTCAATTCCAATGAGAGTGCTCTGTAAATAATGTTATCTCCTCTCATTTATTATTAATGCATCAGCTTGATCTTTACGACGACTTATACGAGATCAGATTTAGTTATACAGCAGAAGATCGCATAAATAATTTAATTTAACTTAAATCATGATTCGTGGCATTAATCTGCAGTGAAAATGAAATAAAAATAAATGAAGTGCTAGGAAAACATTAATTCTATTTAAAAAAATTGTCTTTGTTATTGCGATTAAAAACTGAAAAGTTATATATAAACTTAAACTGAGTAATTTATTTAAATACATTATTATTTTAGGAGGGAACCCCTGTCCGTTTAACGTTGGACTTACCCCCATTTTACAACTGTCCATATAATTGTACCATTCGTTGCTCAAATTGTATAACTGTAATTTACATTCATTCTGTAGTTCAGATTGTATTATTTTTTTTTTCAATATAGTGTAAGTAGGAAAAAAATGCTTACAATCATGTAATTGATTTTACTTGTAAGCCGATATCTTTCGCTACTGCTATTGCTAATATATGAGTTATATATTTATTTATTTACCACCCCTAACTATATACAATGTTATAAATTTAAAAAAAAATAAGATAAAATAAATAGATAAAAATAATAAATCTTAATAAGAGAGAAAAGTAGGGTTAATAACAAAAAATACGTTCCTAGACCTAACATAACAAAAATTGCCTCCTAATGAAAAAAAAAGATAAATTGAAAAAAGGTGAACAAAACAAAAATAAATAAAAGAGAAGTAAAGTCAATAATAGAATTGATAAATATAGGATTTATAACCGAATGTCCTGCAGCAGCCTGCCCTTTAGCATTCGAGTTGAGGTTGGGTTTCCCAAGTTGTAGGTCACTGCTCCTTTAACTTTAGGTAAATAGGAGTGGAACTTCATGAACCGTTTTTTTTATGTAATCCTATATCGACTCCATTTATAATTCCCGATGTAATTGGCTATTTTTTTTTTCAAACTAAGCGATTCTAAGATCTGCATTTTGAAAATATTGTCATTTTTTCCTTTTCGTAAAGGATGCCGCTCCCCAGACTTAACAGCCGTACATCTGCAGTGGCCTGAGAATTGTTTTAAAAGTAAGAACAGCTTGTTTCTGTTTTTAATTTGGTAATACATGAGTTAAATTAATATTGCTTTTAATTTTTTATACTCCGAATCAACCCATTCTCCCAGTAAATCGACCATACTCTGATACCAACTAGAATAAATGAGCGGGTTCATACTTTCACACGAGGATTTTTAATAATGATTAATTTTGCAATCGCTCATTAATAGACTCATCAAAATTAAATAAATAATCATTACTTTCCAACAAATTCAATTTACAATAAATTGATTCAAAGTAATCGAAATTATATAATAGTAATATATCACCAGGATTAAAATATTACGATTTTAAAATGTGTTACCATTAAAAATATCTAACAATTCACCTAAAAAATATACTATCGAAAAAAGCAAGAAAAAAAGGTTGTGAAGCCTTTTATAAATAAAAAAAAAGTATCCATGATGTGGCAAATTATCTAGGGTTATTTGAAAGGTAATTGAATCTCCAATAAGACCATTATTAGCGAGTATGTAATGTACTTGTTAATATTTATTA
>NW_027111920.1:113050-122041 GCF_000696795.3 Halyomorpha halys | reverse complement strand
ATATTTTAAAATTTAATCGTTCATTTTAAATATATTTGTTTATGTAACTTTCTATGTATACAATCTTAAAGCCTTAACAAAGTTTACAATAAGGGTATTCATGATCTTTAGTTTAACATTTTAAAGTGTGTTAAATGGAGAAATATTTCCTTTCTCTACCATGTTATAACGATATTGAATTTAATAAAATTATTCATTATGTTATGTTAAATGTAAAATGTTTTACCATGTTAAATGAAATAAGTATAGGATTGTGAAGCCATATTTAATTTCATGTTTAATGGTAAATGCTTAAGAGCTCCTAGTGGATTTTCTGAGCTATTTTTAGTTCACTTGTTTACCGAATCTTCCGATTACATCTTTGTAAAATCTAGGCCAAATTTCATTTATACATATTGTATATATTGGAGCAATTCAGTTTTCCAATACATCTAAAATAAACGAATTCTGCTTCTTATTCTTAAAAATAAATCTTAATTAATGTTATAATTTGATTTATCTTTATCTAATCGAATTTTCATAACTTTCCACTTATCTTGCACAATTTTAAATAATTTTAAATCACTACATCATTATTCAATTTTCTGATAAATCTAAAAATTATTATTAATACTCCAAGTATAAGTCGTTACATAAAATTTGTGATGTTTTCTATCACCGCCATCGTAAACTTTCATTGTCCATATTCTCAAGTTAAACTATTTAGCCAAGTAGAAAGAGTACGTTGGTAAAAAATGCGAATAGACTAAAAAATTAAATCTAATAACTAATTTCAATAATCTTCATTATAAACACAGTGCATACGCTTTTATTATTCATTTATTTTCAAGTGGAAAAAACTTTAGTACTTCTCACTTCTTTTCCTTCCTCCTTCACTTCTTCAGTTCCTATACTTTAGAAGAAGTTTCGGAAATCCTGTCCATAATCCAATCCATACAGAAATTATTACATCAGAAGTACCTTTACATGCTCTGTTAGATTTACACTATTGATAATTTTATTAATATATTGTATATTTTTATATAAAATATTGTATATTTGATTGTGCTACTAACTTCAAGAACCCGGGTTCAAATCCCGCTGTGACAGATAATTATTCATTGTATCATTGTAGCCGTGAGTCAACACTGTGGATTCGGGAGAATTCCGGGGTCCACCCAGCCTCATAAAGTGAGTATCGTTATCTGGGTTAAAACTTGAGGTGGAGAGTGATTCTGATCAAATAACCTCCTTGAACAATCGTTGTGGTAACAGTACTTCCAGTTCAGGTTCTACGCCACTGACCCTTCATACGTTAAAGCCTTATAGAATTTTTTTTTATTGTATATTTTTAAGTATGTATAAAATGTTTTTTAAAAATGGTAAAATTCGAACGAGGCATACGAGGAATACATTATGTTGACATCATTAGCAAAATGAATATGTAACAATTAGTATGTATACCAAAATATATAACAAGTAGTGGTGGATTTAGGTTAAATCTTTTTAAACAAATAAAATGAGAACATTCTAGTATTAGTTCGAGAGCCCGTGCGAAAATCGACATTATCTCATGAGAACATTGATAACAATTTTTTGAACCTTCATTGCATCGCCAATAAAGAAATGAATGTCTACCACTCAGATCATGCTATATGCATAAATTCTGGCTGTTATAACAGTAAAAAAAATTAACTTTTCATTCCATATCTTTAAAACTACATACAAAAATAGAAACCCTAATAAAACATCATTTAAAGAAGAGCAAATTTGCTAAAATATGAGTCCTATTTACGTTCAATAGTTCTCGAGATATAGCTTTTTAAAAAGCAATATTTCATATAAATGTTGTATGGAACGTACTGAAAGATCAGTAGTTAGTGAATTTATTTTCAAATATCTATATCTCAGGAACTATGTGACGTACAGATGTCTATTAGCACTCAAATTAAATCTAGTTTAATGGACTATAAGGTATTTTATGACGTGTATCTTAGTAGGAGTAATAGTTTTCATGATATATTTTTTTATTTATTTATTTAAAGTAATATATATCTGTACAAAATAATAAATACAATAAGTAAATATGTGGAATGTTTCATTTACACTTGAAAATCTTGGGAAGAAACCACCCGTTGGTGGTACTTTAAGAATTAATTTAAATTAGAATGTCCCGTGGCCATCTACTTTTCAGACGCCACGGAGGATTATCAGGGATTGTTAAGGATGAGAGATTAAGAACTAATGGGTTAGGATGGGTAAGGAGTTTGGAATGAAAAGACACATATATGTTTGGGCCAAATCTGCAACGAATAGGATGTTAAGGTCTTTGTGGATGAGATTACTTGTAACGTAATAAGGACCATCAGAGCTCAATTCCATATGTCCAAATTGGTCTGATTATCATAGTGTATAATAATTTTTTTTAGTGAATGGGAAGTTTAAAGCGTTTGTCAAGTAGGTGTTGTAGCAATCGAAATCTACAAGCAGTTTTTTGTCGATTTACCATGATATTTAAAAATATAAATCCACAAAATGTTGATTCTAATTGTTTGGAAAACCTTTTGGTTTATGAAAAGTTGTATCTCAGGAAACATTAAGTGTACATACCTCTGTCGATAATAGCATTAAAGCTAGTTTAATGTGCTATAAAGTAGTTATGACTCATTAGTTAGGGACTCTACTAATAATGATTTATTAGATTTTTAAGTGTTGTTGGTAGTTTTAAAGATATGGAGTTCCGAATAATTTTTTTTTTTTTAACATTTTGATACATTCGCCATTTTTAATTTTCCCAAATTATACTACATGGTTTTTATTGAAGTAATAAGAAATTTATTCACTTAGTGAACTGCTGGTATAGTCCCTAAAAAATAAAAGCTCCATATTACTCAAAATATACACTAGGATTTCATACTTGCAATTGTTCCACGTTCCGTTTGGCGTAGAGTGGTCACCATAATAGAATATCAAGTTCTAACTTAGAGAATGCTAGTTTACTAATAGGTGGTACATTTTTTATTTTATTTCTTCTAAAATTGATAATTATTTATTGAATATCACAAACGGGGTGAAGTAACTGACTTCTCCTCTTGGATCTTGTACTATCATTTTCCCAAAAAATGTCATGTACATGTTCTTCCACTTAACTCTTAGGATATAAAAATATATCGAAGGTAAATAATGAAAAACTCCTAATCTAATGGTGTTACGAAGTTTATATTGTTTATAAAATGACAAAGAAAAAATTAATCTTACAGGCACATTTGTTGAGACGACACACAGCGCAAGGGTTAGACCAACTCTAGAAAGTATTAGTTGTATTGTTATCAGTGCATTGCTTCCTAGTCTGAGATAATTACCTTCTTAAGAGCCGTGTTCTGAGATTATTTTATCTTTTGAATTTTAATTATTTTTAAAAAAGTAAAAAATATCTTTAAAAAGGTAAACATTTATTTAATCAGTTAATGAAGTTTAATCGAAATATTTATTCATATTAACACAAAAAATTAGATCTTTATTTATCAAACCTGTTTTTCTGAAATGTTCTGTTTCTGAAAATAATCTTACTGTAAAACTAATAAAATATATATAAATTGAAAATTTTGATGGAATCTAATCTTGCCAGTGAAACAGTAAGATATCTGGGATTTCACCTAGATCGCAGTCATAAATGGAATCACCATGTCAACATCAAACTAACTCAAACCTACGCAAGGTTAGCAATGTTATATTCTATCCTGAATAGAAAATCTAAATTAAATCAGAAACAGCTATTCTTATATTTGAAACAATTCTCAGGCCACTGCTGGTGTACAGCTGTGAAGTCTGGGGAGCGGCATCTATTACGAAAAGGAATAAAATACAATCTTTTCAAAATAAAGTCCTAAGAATAGCAGTGGATGCTCCTTGGTTTGTAAGAAACAGCCAATTACATCGGGAATTATAAATGGAGTCAATAGAGGATTAAATAAAAAAAACGGTTCATGAAGTTCCACTCCCAGTTACCGACAGTTAAAGGAGCAGTGATCTACAACTTGGGAAACCCAACCACAACTCGAAGACTGAAGCCCAGGCTGTTGCAGGACATCCTGTTAAAAATTCTATATTTATTAATTCTATTATGCTTACTACTTCTATTTTATTTATTATTATTTTTTCACTCTTCAGTTTTTTTTTTTGTTTCAAATTAACATTTTTTTTTTTTACCATTAAAGGGCAATTGTTTGTTTTGTTAGGTCTGTGAATGTCTTTATTTTTGGTTATTACTTTTAATTTTCTCTTTCATTAGGAAGCATTGTTTTTATGTATTTATTTTAATTGCTACGCAATGGTTAGGGGTGTCTTTTATACGAAACTATATCCCCCTCCCATTATTATTATTATTATTATTATTATTACACTGAGGGTCGGGAATCCTTTCCTCACTTCGATCTAGTTGGATTTTGTTGGATTTTTTGTGTTACCCCTCTTTCCAGTAGATATCCCATATGAATCCTATGCTTCTTACGAAGCTCAATAATTCTTTTGGGTTTGTTCTAGAAACTTCTTCAGGTTCCATTCTGTCCTGTCCCAAATACTGCAGTCTTTGGAAGGGCTTCACATTCACACATGTGCTGTGACTATTCTTCGTCTTCCAGATATAGACAACAGGTGGAGCCCTCCACCAGCCTCATTTTCTTATGATGATATTTTAAGGCATAGTGGCCCACATTTACCCCCCGCCTCCCACAATCAATTTTAAAAAAAACCCTGATAAAAGTGATCTATTACTGCAGATATTGTTAAAGTTTAAAATTAACTGCCAGAAGCTTTAGAAACTCATTAATTTTAGTACCCTTGTACATAATGTGAGATATTTAAAAGCCTTTAGTGTTCCTTTTAATCACAATAATTATATCTATTCATATAACCCAAAGGAAAGCATCCTCTGTTCACTGTGATATGTTTTAGTACTAATTGCATACCTTTAACGAATAAATACTTTATTCGGCAATGCTGCCCAAATATATGAAGTTGATAGGACACACAGTATAATTATCAACTTATGATTGGATATAAAAATATATATGTTAGTGTTTGTAAGGAGCTAATATTTTTAAAAGGCAAAATAATAGATATGAAGGGTGGACAATACCTTTAAGAAACTCAAATATTTGCTCAGTCACAGCTTACTTTGATGCCTTAGAACTATAATTTCAAATCAAAATCGATTAACGATATAGCAAGTAAATACTTTACTTCGATAAAACATTGCTAAATAAATAATTTTGTTTTAAATCACCACAATTGTGAGGCTGAGACTCGGTCTATGTTGAACCACTTTTCTGCTATCACATCAAATAAAGACTCTTTGACAACACAGTAATAACTAAAAGTTTATGTTCAGTCATTAAAACAAGGTCGTACGTCGATCCACAACAACTGCACCAAAAGTAACCTTCTCACCATCTATTCCTTCCTCAGTGTTGCCATCTCACAGTTTTTATATATCTAATATTACAATCTGTTATTTAAACAATACTAAACTATAACTTAAATACAATAACTTTCAAATATTATTTTTTTAAAACCATTTGATCTTTTTTATTATCTTCTTTTTTTTTTATTTGAACCTGTAAATGTACTTTACAACCAGCAAATGAGATGCTCTATCCGGCATGGCATTAGGGTGATAGCACCCAGTGGTGCATCGTCCTGACGTTAAGTAAATCATTTTATTACACTAGGAGGTCCCGCACCCAACTCCTCTTGAGCCTACGCCGAGTTACGTCATGTGTTACCATCTGTCTTATACATTTATTGAAATGTCCACGTAGCGTGTTGTTATACCGTTTGTAAGCCGTATTAATGTGGTTCGCTACAGTCGGAATGCGTAGGTCGGTGTGAATAGTCTCGTTTGAAGTTGGTGAGTTCGTTGCCAGTCTTGAAAATTGTGATTAACACTTTCTTGAGACTGGTTAATATTGTTTAAATAAATAAAATTTATCCATTTTAGTCTCAAAACATTTGTATTCCTTTATAAGACAGACGTTTCGGCCACTTCGGCCATCCTCGAGGACAATCTTAATACAATTTTAGAACCAAAACTCCACTGGCTCATTACCAGTGATGCGGCGAGAGGGATGCGCTGGGATCTCTTGAGCTTTGCTCTACCCCTCACACGTGGGGGATAGAGTGGGCTCAGGGATCCTCAGGTCGATTGTGTAAATATTGTATATATTATTTTATCATTATGTTATTTTATTTATTTATTTTTCATACAGATAGTTTGATTATGTTCATCTTGTCTTTTTTTTTTTTTTTTTACTTTTTTTTTTTATTTTTTTTATTTTAGTATGTATGAGATCATTCATCAATATTACCTATTGCCCACAACTGTGTGGCAGATTGTAATATCGATCAATAAATAAATCTATGTTTATAAAAAAAAAAAAAAGAACCAAATCATTTAAAAAACTACTTCATGCAGGCTATTCTGCCCAGGTCATTTATATCAGTTCACAAATTACCTTAATTAGTCAATTTCAAATTTAATATGAAAAATTAAATCTATTAAAGTATACTATATACTATTACCCTAATTAGCCAATTTTTATATTAAATTTCAAATTGACTAATTATGATAGAAATGACCTGGGAAAAAATGACCTGCATGAAGTAGTTTTTTAAATGTTTTGGTTCTAAAATTGTATTAAGATTTAATTTTTCATATTAAATTTAAAATTGACCAATTAAGGTAATTTGTGAACAGATATAAATGGCCTGGGCAAAAAAAGCCTGCATGAAGTAGTTTTTTTAAATTTTTTGGTTCTAAAATTGTACTAATATTTTTATTTTTAAAATTAAATTTGAAATTGACTAATTAAGGTAATTTGTGAACAGATATAAATGACCTGGGCAAAAATGACCTGCATGAAGTAGTTTTTTTAATTTTTTGGTTCTAAAATTGTACTAAGATTTAATTTTTCATATTAAATTTGAAATTGACCAATTAAGGTTATATGTGAACTTATATAAATGACCTGGGCAAAAATAGCCTGCATGAAATAGTGTGTTAAATGATTTGGTTCTAAAGTTGTACTAAGATTGTCCTTGAGGATGGCCGCATTGGCCGAAACGTCGGACTTATAACGAATAAAAATGTTTTGAGGCTAAAATTTTGTTTATTTAAACAATTTTATCTTATTTTTATATATTTTTTCCACCTCCTCCTTTTCACACAAAGTTCCTTATTCATTGTTTCTATTTTTTCTTTCTCAACCCTATCTACGCTATTCTCGTTATTCCACTCTTTCATACCTCCCTTCCTTCTCCAGTGATCCGCAACACATTTTCCATACGTTACACAAATCCAATGAAAATTCGACGAACTCATAAATAAATAGAAAAAAAATAAAATAGCAATACAACTATTAAAAGCTAAAAAATAAGTTTAAACACTAATAAATAAATTTTAAGAATATACAAATAATTTAAAATAAATGAATAAATAAGTTTAAAAAAATAAAATAAATAAATAGGTTAAAACAGTTAAACAAAAAAAAAATAAGTTGATTTTTAATTACTGCAATTAATTTTTCTTTTTTTAAAAGTTTATGTGAGCTTCTAATTAATTTTAAGTACGTTATATATCATATATGTATACTAGCTGTATTGGTACTGCAAAAATTTCTGGAGATCATAAATATTATATTTAATATTTGGAACTAGTTAAAATGATCGGTTCTGTTTTCATATTAACTGTTACAGATAAAATCGGGCCTCTCTGTTATATTATAGTATGATAATAATAAAAGTTGAAAAATAAAATAACTAATCTAGTTAAGTCTAGAAACACTCATTATTATTTCTTTAAATCCCAACGTTTCGGGCAATCCGGCCATCCTCAAGGACTATCTACTAAATAACAACTTTTATTATACATTCATTCTTAACAATTTTAATAAATAATATTATTACTAATAAAGTTAGCATATCTTAAATATAAATTTACACCTCTCATCCAATAATTTAAAAACTGTTTGTAGGCTATTCTGGCCAGGTCATTAATTTCATTCAAATCACCCTAAGAAACAATAAAACGATAGGGAATCATATTAAGTCATTAATAAGCTGTGTTTAATTACCCATTTTGTCACTTTTCCATTAAATTATAAACATATTAATTACAGGTTAACTTAAAACTATTGTCACACAATATTTTTAACCTTCCTTACACTCAAATCAGGTTTATAATTGATTTATTTCAAACTGTATTTTAGTATAAATTCTTATTTCTTTTATTATTAAAATTCATACCAAATTTAATTGTAAATAGTAACATAAAATTTACCAATATTTTTCCTAAATTAGTGCTTCTTAAAATCTCTTCTTTTCAAAGAAAAAAGATCAGTCAAATTATGCTATGAAATAATAAACAAGAATCATATTAATTTATTAATAAGCTTGCCTTAGCTTGTTTAACTATTTTGTAGCTTATTATCTATTTTGTCAATTTTCAATAAAGTTTTAAAATTTTTAATTACAGATTAAACTATCATTATCATCATTCTCTTATCATATAATATTTTTACCTTCCTTACACTCAGGTCAGACATATAATTGATTTCAGTCTAAATTCATATTACTTTTATTATTAAACTTTATATAAAAAATAATCGTAAATAGTAACATAAAATAGTTAGTTTTTAACAAATCGATTTTTTTTCTCTCTGTAAGTTATAATTAAGTGGGGCCACACTGTTTTATGACCAATAAAATATTATTATAAAATTATAATTGCCTTTGTAATTGTTCTAAACCTAGTCCGAGAATAATAAACTATTTTTCATTTCATTTAAAATTTATTCATAACTTAATTTTGCTTAAGGCTTTTGATCGAGTCTGGCACCCAGGACTGCTATACAAGATCCGTAAATTCCTACCCCCTACATACTTCCTCATTATCCGTTCTTATCTCTCCGACAGATTATTTCAAGTAAATTACAACGGCGCTTATTCATCCCTATT
>NW_027111920.1:108612-112149 GCF_000696795.3 Halyomorpha halys | reverse complement strand
TTATGCAATGTAAAAAATTAGTGTTTAATAAAAGCTGTTTTGTGGAAAATTGTCCCTGAAGATGGCCATGATGGCAGAAACGTTGGACTTTTAAAGAAATAAAGAGAGTTTTTAGACTTTAGTTGGATACAAATTATTTTATTTAAACAATAATTACTTGTCTCAAGAAAGTGAAAAGATTATATATACAATAAACGTTATTATAATTGTATCAAATTACCTCAGTAGTTGTGTAGACAATAACTAGGCGATCGGACGCATCGTAAGAGCGTTAAGGTTTAACCAGCACTGACTGACACAGCTAAGTGTAGATATTTCTTATCTCTACAATAGCGCTCACTTGGGGAATGTTGTGATTTAAAGTCGGATCACAATGAGTACTGTTATCTAATTAACTGATAGTCTCTGATTGGAATTCTATTTCAAATATTAAATAATATGACGCAATAACAATAACAAATATTCATAACAAATACATTGTTTTTAAAAATATGTTAGACTATCCACTAGTGAACTAAGTTCAAATCATTGAATGGGCTTTATTTTTCACTCGATCCATTATTTTGTATCATATATATAATTCTCCTTATCGTTTTTATTATTCTATTATAGGCAAATTCATTACGTATGTATTTACTTTAAGTACTCTTTCGAAATAAATATAACCTCTAATGAACTTATAATTTGTATCTTGCATTATGCATACATCGAAGTGCTCTTAACAAAAAAAACTTTTTTTTAATAATTTATTAATTGTTATTTACAACTGTATACACATATATACAACAAGTAAATTTGCTGTAGGTGACATAGCGACATGATACAAACATGTGGAGAATCTACCCACTGATAGAACTCCAATAACATTTCTAGAGGAGAAGATCTCGAGGCCATCTTCTTTTCAGACACCTAGCAGGATTATTAAGGAGAAGCCAGGTTAGAAACAAGTGGATTTGGGTGGTTGAGAAGTTTATTATGGAAGAAATGGTATTTATTTCGTTCTGGCCAAATCGGCAACATATGGAACATTGAGGTCCTGATGGATGACTTGATTTGTGACAAAGTAAGGAGTATTAAGGATTTTACAAAGGATTTTGGACTGTAAGGGTTGGATTCGGGAGGAATTTGATGGTTTAGTGGAGCTCCAAAGCTCAACTCCGTATGTCCAGATAGGCCTTATAATAGTCATGTAGATCAGTATTTTGTAATGGATTGGCAATTTAGACCGTTTGTCTAGTAAATGTCGGAATCGACGAGCAGTTTCTTGTCTTTTTAGTCTTGTATGAACAAAAATCTATTATTTAGATTCGATTATAATTTCGGATCTCATCTAGCTAGCTTTAACCAGATTTTTCTAGTTTTGACATCTTTTGGCACTTGGATAACTTTTGTGGAGTCCTTATAGTAGTATTTTGGAAATTAGGCTCTACACAAGAACGATAAGAAATATGATGTATAATTGCGTAAATAACAAAAAAGAGTAAAGGAAACTTTGTTGACCCATTTATGTAGTAGACTTTTTTTTATATGACTCTTAAGGTTCCGATTCAACAATCAAATAGTTCGCTAATGGAATACTCCTTCAATGTACCATACAATACCACCTGAGGTAGAGCGGTACTAGACGAAAGCTGCAGAAGGAAACAGAGTGTTACCATCAAATTTCTCTTCATTAATTATCACGCAAATCTCAGTTGAAGATACAGTGAAAGGCAATTCCCAATGAAAGTTCAATTAAGAAAATATCGCAATTAAACAACTATAATGTTTTCATTAACTTTTTGATTATATATGATGATTATCAATTTTAGAAGATATAAAATTAAAAACCAAAATTTATAAGCCATAGGGTGCCTCGTGCTTATGCAAGTATACTACAAGAGCCCAAGAGGAGAAAAAAGGCAGTTATTTTACTCCAATTTTTTAAATAATATAAATTGTATCCAATTTTAAAAAATAATGACCAGTCTCAAGAAAGTGAAAAGATTATTTACAAACTACTTCATAATACAGTCAACTAACTTTTAATTTGACTGCTATCTTTACATCTCATGGTTTTCACAAAATTAATTTTAAAAATAATTATGAGAGATAGTTGACCGTCGATGACGTACGAGGAGAAGATGGTTGGGGTGCGGACAAAATGAAACACAAATAAGTTGGTGTAACCTATTTAATTGTGCCAACGTTTCGGCTAGAGTTTCTACCCTTCTTCTGGGCTAAAAACAGAATATGATTTTAAAATTTTAAAAATACATTAAGAAAAAACTGTATCTCGAGAACTATTTAATGTTAATAGCTCATATTTTGGCAAATTTACTCTACTATAAATAAAGTTCTATTAGGTTTTCTAGTGTTGCAGGTAGTTTTATAGATCTGGAACTCGGAAAGAAAAATTATTTTCTTTTAACCTTTTGAAATAACTGCCATCGTTTATTCACACTGATTATACTTGGCAGACTCATCAATTTTGAATTAATTGCTCTTAAAATTTTTGTATTTCACTATTTTTCAGTCCAAATGCCTGTCCCTTTAGGTTTTGAGAGAAATAAGAAGGGGGAGGGTCATTCTAATTGGGTGAAAGACCCAATGATCTAAACTCCTCAATGCCATCTATAGTAAAAAGCAGGGGAACTGCTACATCAGGGGTCTAATCCCTAGCAAGATGGAACTAAGGAATCTCCAGGAAGCTCTAGCCTGGTCTCACTCAGTTACCAGCCACCGAGGATTGAAGATGTCTGGCTAGAGGAAAGGAATAGAGCGTGGCACTAGGAGGAAAGGAATAGAGCGTGGCACTGGGAAATCCCAGCATGGAGTCCGGGCACATTAGTGCCCTGTTTCATAATGAAAGCTAATAGTATTAGTTCATAGTAGAATTGTAGAAACTAGTGTGGAAATATTACAGGAATTAAAAAATACTAAAGTACAAGTTACTATCGTACAAGTCTGTGTAATTCAATTAAGATAAACCTACAAGACTAATAGTATTAGTTTGTAATTTATTATGAAACAGGGCCCAGGTGACCCATCCCATGCGGAAAGCTCACAGGTGAGCGAAGCATAATTTTCTTCTTCTAACACGAAGTGGTGACCCATCAACGCCTCATCTCAGCGATATGTTCCACTATCTAAATTCCTTTAACGCATTGACAATATTATACAATCTTTTGGCTCACCCCGTCTCTAAAACTCATTTCAATTTATCCTCAATATATATTATTGCTTCGTGTAACTTAAGGTTAACCGAAAGTCTAAATTGAATGGGGGGGGGGGAAGTTCCCATAAGAAAGGTACTACCCCGCTACTAGCGCCCATGTGACCAACAACAAAAGCTTACCTAGGAAGAAAAACCTGCACTAGATAGCCATCTTGTTTGTCCTTTTGCCAAAAGAAGTTCTCTTTTTTCTTTTCTTCATAATCAGTGAGCAGAGAGATTCTGGAGTGCCCTCTCCTGCCTCCCTCCCCCCAGAGCAGAGGAGGAGGGAGGGGGAGAGAGAGAGAGAGAGAGAGAGAGAGAGAGAGAGAGAGAGAGAGAGA
>NW_027111920.1:107535-108536 GCF_000696795.3 Halyomorpha halys | reverse complement strand
TATGAAGGAATTCGAGAAATAAGGAGAATGGAGTTAGTCCACCTAATTCAGAAGAAAAAACATCCATCATCATCATCAACCACACCATTAAATCTATAATTTTCCATAGCCCAGTTATTCCAAATTCATTAACACATCTAACAACAAATGCTTTTATTTCGGCCACCCCCTACTACCTGTAACTTAGACAATAGATTTTCCTTTTCATGTTTTATTTATCAATTATTTACAATCCAATCAAACCCAACCAGCCAACCAAAGTGAAGTGCGCCTGGCCTTTAGTGGAAGGCGGATTTCATACAATTATTTTATTTTATCAATAATTTTTTTTTTATAACCAAATCCTAATTAAGTTTATTTTCTATTGTCCAAACATTATCATTTTAAGGCAATGCCTGAGAGCAATTTCTCATTAGGCATTGTCAGAGACCAAGTCCCCTCAGTAATGCCCAGTCTCAGTTAAGACAATCCCGGGATCAAGACCTCAAGGCTCCTGATACAGTATTTCAGTTTATCTCTATGGAAATGTTAAGCTCTGAAAATTTTCATCACCCAGCAAAGCGAAACCAGGCTTTTTTATTTAATACTGGCTGGCTGGCAGTCGTGGTACGTTCACTTTTGAGCCCCTACTGGCGCCACAACTACCATCATCATCATTGTAATACATTAATGACATGGGCTCTTGTATTATTAAGGTCAGTAACCATTGGTAAACAATTCATCAGGTCTAGATTCAAAGATTCTGCGGTCTATGATATCATTATAAACCCTGTTATTACTAGTTCAGCTTGTCCTCACGTCTCATTCAGGTCATCCGAGCTTCTTCAATCCAAACATTACATCTTACGACATTAAAAGAAATTATTTAAACGGTAGTGTAATGAGGCGAAAGCTGCAAGACTCGTTCCAGATTTTTTTAATTATTTCTACGTTCTCAGCTTGACATTAGAGGAAACGGATATGATAATTATAATAAATATAATATCTGTTTAATATTAAAT
>NW_027111920.1:90674-106770 GCF_000696795.3 Halyomorpha halys | reverse complement strand
GGCAGAATAGCCTGCAAAAGAAACTTTAAATTAATGTGAGGAAGAAATTATATTGAAGATGTCCTTGAGGATGGCTAGAATGGCCGAAACGTTGGACTGGTGAAAAATAAAAGTGTTGAGACAAAAATTTTTGATTTATTTAATAAATAATTACCTTGTCTCAAGAAATTGAAATAATATAATCAAATTATTTATGTCTAGTATTCCGCAGTACAGTTTTTCGGATATCTGTATCTCCGGAAACAAATAAGGCGTACGTTTGTGTATTGAAATCTACATTCCCTTAGAAGTTGATATGTTTTTTAAAAATGGGATAGGGAGATAAGAAATAAATCCAATGTACAAAAGTATTTTCGGTACTCGTCAGTTAACAGATTCGGTCCTTACCGTATCGAGTCACTAAGATTCTTCAAAGAGAGTTAGGAAGAGATAAGAAGCTGAGTGCTGGCACACTGACCCTATCTACCATCTTCAGCGTCCCTCTCTATCCTTCATCTAATGGCTAACCATCTTCAGGAGTGGTTGGAACACATCTTAAAATAAGTTGCTAAGAAAAAAGTGTCTTCGTAAGCTAAAATTTTTAAGTTATAATATTCCTGGATCCCCAGGCCTCTTAGAAAATATACAAAGGAAACTTAATATGTTATTATTATTATTATTCTATGGGCATCAGACCAGGGAGGCTTAAGTTCTCGCGCGATGTATTTCGCAATATTAGGATATAATATTCCCCAGTATTAGGAAATCCATATCGCGCGTTTCTTGACGTGGTTTTTTCGCAAGGTGGGTTCGTCACTCCTATGCCTATTTTTTGTGAGTGCCACCCATTGGCTAACGGGCCTCACAAATGCCTGGGGGAGGTTGTCAGTGAGCTTTGCATTATTTTGTGCTTGAAAAAGGCCGGTTGGGCCGGGAAGCGATCTGACAACCTGCGGATTGGTAGTCTGGCGTGTTACCACGCTGCTACCGCTGCCCCAGCATTTTCCTTCTATGATTCCCCAGTTAGGAACCATAAAAGGTAAAATAAATCTATACGGGATGTTAAAATTGATAATATTTTCATTTTCTACATGTACTAAAGCATATAAAGGTGCCTTTATACATAACAAATCAGAAAAGTTAAAATAAATCGATAATTGATCTTAAAATCGATAGCATTTTCATTTTCTATATCTACTAAAGCATATAAAGGTACCTTTATACATAAGAAATCATAAAAGGTAAAATAAATCGATACGGGTTCTTAAAATCGATAACATTTTCATTTTCTGCATCTTCAAAAACCTATAACAGGACTCTAATACGTTAGAAATCAGAGAAGTTAAATACCGAAACTTAATAGTTCGGTGAAGTTCTAGAATCCATCCCATCAAAATCTCCAGGAAGCGAAGGTCCTGTAACACTTATGGATTATTTGCTTAAAGGAGACTTAAGAGAGTTAAATTGAGCTATAAAAAAAACCTGAAATTGGGAAACAGCGAGAATCCCTGAATCTTAAACCAAAATAATACAATTTTTTTGTTCTATCTTTGCCAATAAGTAAGATACAGTACTCTAATTACTATGTGCTAAATACGATTCCGGTCTTAACACATTACATGATACCGGTCTTAACACATGATACATTTCTAACAATCCTTAAAGTGTTACTAAGCAGATAATTAACTGATATAAACCAATAAACATGCAAATAACGAAATTTTATGTATTTTTATTTTTTTACTTTTTCGCCTATAAATTGTAAGCGAATCCTTCTGGTGGGGTTTAAAGGGTTTAAGGGTTTAAATTCTTCTGTGTTGTAACTACAGACGGTCTTGGCTGCTGCCATTGTTTTATTTTTTTTAGAATTCCAAAACATTAAAATAAAAAATAAATAAAATTTATGTTAATGGGGAGGAAGGATACAGTATGGAATTCATAACAACTTAAGGCGTATATAATGTGATTTAAATAATTTCAAATAAAAAGAAAATATAGAAAAATAGATATAAATTATAAATAAAGCACATAGGACCATATACATGAAGAGACTTTACACTCATGCATGCCAATGTTGCTTCTACTGACAAAATTAACTGTTCTAATATCTGCTCTTACGAAATAGTTGACAGTACCTATCGTAGCAGTAAAGTTATAATTACTTCCAAGTAGTAGATGTACAAATACGTATATCTAAGTGGTATTAGAGAGAAATGCTTTACTTTACAAGCAATGCTCTTCAAATATATTAGATTGCTACAAGCCACATTCTAATTAATCTATCAATCAATCTACTACTTGACAGTGAACTATCGCAACTTATCTATCTTATCATTGTAATGACAGGGGAGAAAACATTGTTCTAATATATTGTTATGTTCTGGTTATTTGTCGACTTGAATTTCATGAATTTTTCCAATCTAACGTGTTTAACCTTATCAATGGTAATGGTAATTGAGTGATGATCTTAACGTTAATTTTTCCAACTGACGCAATCAGGTAAACTTTACTGTCCCTGTATAGACAAGGCACTGCCGCTCTCTCTGAGGCACTAGTAGTTCAAGAGCCGGGAAGAAAAAAAGGCAGTTATCTCACCACAATTTTTGATTACTTTAATGAAAACTATGTATAATCACTAGTCAAAACTGATGAGTCTGCCAAGTATAGGTAGGGGGGATTAAAAATGGCGGCTGTTTTAAAACGTTAAATAATTAATTTTTTACTCGGACCTCTATATCTTTATAACTAACAACAACACTAGAAAATATGAGAGAACATCATTTAAAGTAGAGTAAATTTTCTAAAACGTAAGCCCTAATACAGCTATTTACGCTCAATAGTTCTCGAGATGTAGCTAAAAATGTTGTATGGAACGTACGTAAAGATTATTAGTGAACTTATTTTGAGAAATCTATATCTCAGGAACTATGTGACGTACAGATGTCTATTAGCAATCAAATTAAAGCTAGTTTAATGTACTATAAAGTAGTTTATGACCTTTACCTCCGTAGGAATAGTAGTTTTCACGATATTTGGTAAAATATATTGATTTATATTTGTTCGGACAATAAGTTTGATGTGTGAAAAACTTTAATTCAGAAACCTTCGGACGTACAGATGTCTGTCTGCACTCAAATTAAAGCTAATTAAATTTACTATAAAGTAGTTAATAATATTTATCTTCGTAGGTGGAGTAGTTTTTAGGATATTTGACAAAATAAACTCGCAAAATGCTATTTTCTAGTTGTTCGTATTAAATGTTGGATTTTTGAAAAATATATCTCTAAGCCCATTAGATGCACATATGTCTGCCAGCACTCAAAATAAAGGAAATTTAACTTACTATAAATTAGTTTAGGACTCTTATCCTCGTTAGGGTAGTAGTTTTTATGATGATTGGAAAATAAATTTGGCAAATGAAAATTTGACCGAACTATAAATCAATTTATTTTAGCATATTTCATGAAAACTACTGCTCCTACGTAAATAAACGTGATAAACTACTTTATAGGCTATAAAACTAGCTTTAATTTGAGTGCTAATATACATGTGTACGTCAAACAGTTTCTGAGATATAGATTTTTCAAAATAAATCCACTAACCACTGATATTTCAGTACGTTCCATACATCATTTTTATGAAATGTTGTTTTTTAAAAAGCTATATCTCAAGAACTATTAAACGTAAATAATTCTATTAGGTCTTACATTTGAGAAAATTTACTCTAACTTAATGATGTTCTCTCAGATTTCCTAGTGTTGTTGGTAGTTTTAAGGATATAGAGTTCCGAGTAAAAAATTAATTATTTTTAACGTTTTTAAACAGCCGCCATTTTTTACTTCCCCTATCTATACTTGGCAGACCCATCAATTTTGACTATTAATTATACATAGTTTTCATTAAAGTAATCAAAAATTGCGGTGAAATAACTGCCTTTTTTCTCCTCTTGGGCTCTTGTACTACAGTGTAGGCAGTACAGCGTAGCAGAGAACTGTCGCAGTGTAAAAGAGCCTTACGGTAATAAAATACTTAATACCAATTAATAGTGAAATGTCACTGTATAACAGTATCACATTACTAAACCTCCGAGTTACATTACTAAACCTCCGAGTTACATTACTCCTCCTTACTAAGCGCTGATGAACTGTGAAAGTGGTGTGGCTGACTTATCTTTAATGGTTTGAAGCACTTGTCTAATGTTCGTTTCTGAAGACCCAAATAAAAAGATAACTTCATAGTTAATAAAACCTTATTATATTTATTTTCAGGAATCGATTATTCTTTATTCTTTTAAAATTTGAACTACGTTTCGGGCTATTCTGCCCATTATTAACTTGTGGATATGTGTCATTTTAAATTAAAAATCATTTTTATATATATTCCTAAATGAATACAAGTCATAATTTTTCTTTGATTATTGATTTTTTCAATATTTGCCTTGTAAAATGCACTTCCCTTCTTTTGTCCACTCACTTATCCAAATATGATTTGATAAATAAGCACCTAAATTCGGATAAGTAAGTAAACAAAAGTCCATTTGATAAGTCAAACATTGTTTGAAAACAGCAATATTGAAAATTTTTATTTATTTATCTATTTATTTATTGACATTTACAACTGTATATAAAATACAACAAGCAAATTTGCTTTATTAAAGCTCAACTCCAGATAGGCCTTATAACAGTCATGTAGATCAGTCTTTTGTAATGTATTGAAAGTTTAGACTGTTTGTCTAGTAAATATTATAATACTCTGATAGTTTTTAAATAATAAATTAGCAGAAGTGAATTTATTGTTTTCTGATAAATTAATCCTTAATATAATATAAATACTAAAATGAATTTTCTGTTAACAAAAATTATTTTGCTAATTTTACAAATTTCGGAAAAGATTTAAATATAAAATTTAGAAAACTATTCAAAATGGACCACCGTTGATAGTATGTTTACCTGCCAAACCTTTCCCTCCGGTTTCCTAAAATATTCCCTTTCGCATTCGACCCAGATGACTCTCTTTTGGCACCTTCTCTTCCAGGAACTACCGGAATGGCTGGAGTCCAGTCACTCTCAGGGAACCGGAACAAGTCCAACACTTTCTATGTATGTCATTAGACGCACGAAGACGCACACATATGAGCGTGCCGCGCAGTGAATTCGCACCTGTTTTCATCTTCATAGACCCAATTACAAATAATTAGTTTTTTTTTTAAACAACTTTCTAGTTATGCCGAATAAATAAATAAAAATATATGTTTCTGTGCGTGGAAACTTATGCTAAATTATGAATGAAGGGACTGTTTCATTCAATATTGTGATAGTTGAATATTCTCACTATTCAACTCCACTAATGATTGTTTTTATACTCCGAAACAAAACATTATTTCTCTCATGTTAAACTTAATTGCTAATAAGACTAATATAGACTGGCGAAAATTAGCTATAGTTGTAACTAATAGTTAAAGTTGCCATGGATACGATTGTCCTTATTCATGAATGAACCATTGATAAATAAATATCGTATCTATCACAATTTTAGCTATTAGTTTCAACTATAGATAATTTTAGCCCATCTCTGATTTTAATAACAATTATTTCTGGAATTTTAATTTTTCTTTACATTAAACATCGTAGCTACCTAAAATTTAACTTAACGTTTATTTTAATATTCCAAAATTATGGATATTTAATCGCCGGTTAAGCGGAAAATTGGGTTAATCTGGAGAGTACTAAATTGACAAAATATGATTAACAATTGAATAGAACAACAGTTTTTAAGTGAGATAGTAAAAATTATACCAAAGTTTAAAAATATTAGGAAATATGAATATGGAAATAGGAAAAACTGGATATTTAATCAACTAGTTACACTATCCATACACTTATAAAGTAGTTTATATAGAAAGAATTTAAAATATAAGTAATATATTTTAATCATATTTATTTATAGATATTTAAGAAATTAGTAAGAGAAGTTAATAAGATGTTGTTTCCAACCGTGGTGGCACTATATCATTGAGACTTGTTAACAGTGCATTGTGTATTGACAGTGCACTGACAGTAACAGTAAACTTAAACTCAGTTCAACGTGATGAACAAATGATAAAAAATTGATGTACTGGAAGATTATTGATTGACCGTGTGTATAGATGAATGAAATATGGTCCGGGTGCGGTAAAAAAAAACTCAAATAATAGATAATTATACTATTTTGTTGAGCCAACGTTTCGCCCCACGTTGCAGGGCTTCGTCAGGGCTAAAAAAGATACAAACAATATAGTTACAAAAAGGAAAAAAAAAAAAAAAGAAAAAACATAAGTGTAAAATAACAGGGGTATAAAATGAAAAGTAAGATATAATAAGAAAAATTAAAGGTTGTAAAGAGTAAATGAAAAGGGTAATAGTAACAGATATATAAGAGAAGAAAGTACAAATAAAGAGAAGAAAAAAAAAAATACAAATCAAATGATGAGACAGAATGCATGAAATTCTCACCTTTTCTTTTTTAATTAAAATAATATAAAAAAAATAATATAATAATATAATTAAAATATTTTTATATTCACTATCCTTCCTGTTTCATTTATATTCATGTATCTATCTTTTAATTTATATTCATGTGTTACCTTCTTAAGTGTACTTATATTAATTACTTTATTATTAATTTTCTACTATATTTTACACTTTTCTGTATCCCCGCTCATTTGGTATAATTTTTGTTTCTTAATCACTTACACTCATTGTATCCCATTATTTTATACTTTACATTTCCTTAGTTTTTCTATCTGTTTTTTTTTTGTTTTTTTCTATCCACTAAAGACATCCATTTCATTCATAAAAAATTGATGATTGAATATTGCAAAGAGCAACTAACACTGTAGACAAGTAACAACCAGAAAAAATAAACTCGCAAGTTAAATATAACGTTGGTATTAAGGTATGACAGCTCACTGTCATGTCGTCTATACATAGAACAGTTCTATTAAATTGTTATTTATATTTTGTCATTGATAAAGTTTCTTATGTTTTTGCTTTCACTTACCAATATATAATATACAACTCCATATTTAAATGATAATTTTGATCTGGTATGAGGTCGATTTTCCGGTGTAGAGCGGAATTAATTTTGTTTAAAACCAAGGATCACTATCATGCATAACTGCCCGGTTTGTAACTCGTAAGAAAAGAAAAATAGCATTCACTCCTTGACAACCTGTCACAAGAATAATTTTGTTTTATGGTTTTATTTATTGTTATTTACAACTGTATAAAAATATATACAACAAGTAAATTTGCTGTAGGTGACAAAGTGACATGATACAAACGTGTGGAGAATTTACCCATTGATAGAACTCCAATAACATTTCTAGAGGAGATCTCGAGGCCATCTTCTTTTCAGACGCCTAGGAGGATTATTAGGTAATGAAGGAGAAGCCAGATTAGAAACCAGAGGATTTGGGTGGTTGGGAAGTTTATCAAGGAAGGATTGGTATCTGGTTCGGGCTAGATCGGTTACATAAGGAACCTTTAGGTCTTTATGGATGGTTTTATTAGTATCAAAATAAGAAGAATTGAGGATTTTACGAAGGATTTTGGATTGTAAGGATTGGATACGAGAGGAATTCTAAGGTTTAGTGGAGCCCCAAAGCTCAACTCCGTATGTCCAGACGGGCCTTATAATAGTCATGTAGTTTATTTTTAGTCTTGTATGAGGATTCCATGTCAGTCATTTGTCCAGATGTAGTCCTAATTAACGGATTTGCTCAACAGGAATAAGTGGGGTATTATTAAAGGATACTGTTGGGCAGGAGGTCATGGGTTAACGACGAAGCACAAGAATAATAAAATTATATTAAAATTTTGGGCGGAGGACCTGCTCTCCAGAACAATTACTCAGTTTATTAAAAGGCTCTAATTGGAGAGCTCTTAGCAACTATGTACGGCGGGCTACACTGGAAAGAGCCCATGTTGATTAACACTTTATTGACCAATGCTATATCTCAGTTTCTTACAAGTATTATATTATTGTTTTGTTTTTTTAACAAAAATACTACATTATTTTTTTTTTTTTAATTACTGACTTGTTAAAAGGATTGTTTTTCAATATTTTTCCATTGTCTTAGTGTTCTTAATTATTTAAATATTTTTTGTATTTGTTATAAAAAAAACAACACATTTAATCTATTCATTCATACATAACATATAATGAGAGGAAGTATTACTGTATATGAAACATTTCAAATTCGAGATTTTGACGGAAATATTCGTTTTCAGAGTCCAAATAACCAAATTTTGCAAAATGTCTATATATATATATAAATATATGTGAAACCGAAGCTCAAAAAATATAAGTCGTAAAAAGCTGAAATTACATATTTAAGGTGGGTATACGACTGGGATGTGACAGTAACGTTTTCGATAACATCGACTGACCAAGTGCCACTTTATTGAATCGATTTTTCACACTTTTTCGATTTTCTGAAAAATGGCAGTAACAATTTCGATTAAACTCGGCATGTTAATGTATAACTTAAATGGTCTTTAATAACAGCTAGCGCAATTCTAATTAAAAGTCTAACAGGGCTCAAATCACTCCTTGAAAATTTACAAAGACACCCCATTTCACAGTTCTTTTCTAAATAAAAACAATGTTGGGGTCCTGCAGGATCCCCCATTCGCTATTTATGGGTTTCAACGGAACTATTAAGTAAAAATTTCCTAAAAGTAACTACCTAATGCGTGAATCATAATTACCAGAGGGCGCTTGTAGAAACCGAAAATGTAACTTGAGAGAGAGAGGAGAAAACAGGAATGGGTTCCTGTGGGGTCGGTTATAAGAAATATGCGAGCAGCCTCTGAAGTAAAGAATGAATGTTTGGGTAATATATAACACCTTTATACAGCATATTTATATCGTTATACAGCATACTGTTAAAATGTACAATAGTACAGCAAAGGCAGCATTAGACACACTTAACAAAATGGTTAGCGAATGTGCTAGAGACAAACCAGACCGTCATTGCTGCAGTAAACGCATTTGTTTTGTGGGAAAATATTCATCCTAAATGGAAACGAGAGTATTTAAAATTATGACATAAATAAATGATATTAAATAATTTTTTTTCTGTTGTCTCTAAGTACAATATTAGTAGAACCAGCCATAATGAGAAGATCCATCATGGAACAATCCATTAATATTATATCTAAACAGTCAGTCCAAAGAGAGTCTATAAATTATAAAGAATATCTTGGAAACCATTGAGGGTAAGAAATGTGCTGGTGAAAGATTGATGGGAAGAAGCAGAAGACTAAGAACCATATAACAAGAAAGTAATAATAAATTTCGTTTTTCTTTTTTCTAAATATTTTTAAAACCACTTCTTATACCAATAACAAGATGGAATATTGATACTAAAATTAATAAAATAAGTAAGAAGTACGAAAATTCTATTGGGGTCCTAAAATTGGGGATCCCCGCAGCATGGATTCATTCAAAGTATTGTCAATATCGATTCTGTAACAATTTAGCTTTGAGTATATGTTTAAGAGCAGAATATAAATTTTTGTAAAGTGTTTTATTTCTAAATTTCCGTAAACTCTAAACTCTAGTAAAAGACAAATGTTAAAATGTAGCAAAAATATTTCTTATTTATTTATGTTTATAATTGATTTGCACCTGTAAATCTAGTTTACGACCAGAAAATGAGCTGTACTATTCAGGCATAGCACATCTGGACAAACGACTGACATGGTCTCCTCATACAAGACTGAAAAGACAGGAGACTGCTCGTCGATTTCGACTATTACAACATTTACTAGACAAACGGTCTAAACTGCCAATCCATTACAAAAGACTGATTTACATGACTATAATAAGGCTTATCTGGACATACGGAGTTGAGCTTTGGGGCTCCACTAAACCATCAAATTCCTCTTGAATCCAATTCTTACAGTCGTTTGTCACAAATCAAGTCATCCATCAGGACCTCAATGTCTCATATGTCGACGATTTGGCCAGAACCAGATACCAATTCTTCCAAGATATACTCCCCAACCACCCAAATTCACTTGTTTCTAACCTAGCTTCTCCTTCATTACCTAATAATCCTCCTAGGCGTCTGAAAAGAAGATGGCCTCGAGATCTTCTCCTCTAGAAATATTATTGGAGTTCTATCAGTGGGTAGATTCTCCACATGTTTGTATCATGTCACTATGTCACCTGCAGAAAATTTACTTGTTGTATATATTTTAATACAGTTGTAAATAACAATAAATAAATTATTAAAAAAAAAAATTCATTCAGGCATGACATGAGGAGACAGCACCCAGTGGTGTATCTTCCTGACGTAATAAGTAAATTATTTGATTACACTAGGAGGTCCCGCATCCAACTCCTCTGCAGTCTACGCCTAGTTACGTCAGAGATATCATGTGTAGCCATCTGTCGTATATTTACTGAAATTTCCATATAGTGTGTTGTGAACCGTTAAACAAATTATCAAAAGTAATTTTTGAAAACTATTGAAATTGGAGTTAAACAATTTGCAAGCTGAACTTAGGCTAAAGCCCAACACGTTTCCTCTTTCAGTCTCATATTAAGAGGTACATTTATCTTAACAGGAACATTCAATTTCAGCTCCGCAACATTAAATTTAATATCACTTCCTCACTTGCTTATTTTATCCTATCATTGCCTCTTTTTGTTAAACAGAGTCATACAGAGACTTATGTATTATGCCGTGTGGCATACGATAGAATGCGTTTTACGCATCCATGATAATTCCCCGGTATAGAGTTTACTTACCATACCTAACTGTTCTTGATGATTTGCATACCTTCAAGTAGCAAGGTGTCTTACGGGAATGGACATATGTGGCTGAGAAGGAAATGATATGGCCTAGACCATTTATGTTATATTAATGTATGTATGTTAATGTGGTACTTGCAGTTCCCGGGACGTAGTTTTATGTCAGCTGTACTTTTACTTTGATATATCTGACAAACTTTCTCTCTCTTAAAAAGATTTTTTTACTTTCCTTACCACTAAGGAAAAGTAGGTATTTTAGTTGGGCAAATTTTCGTTATCCGGTTTTCCAAACATCAGAATAAAACGTAAACGTTTCAGAGCCCTTAAAGACGTATATATATTTTGTTTATTTATTTTTTTTAAAGGGTTTTGGCCCTCAATGCCTTTGTACTAAATTAGAAAATAACTTGCCTGAGAACTTCATTTTCCCCATTTTGATTATTGAAAATATATTTTTTGAGTAAAGGTAGGATCTTTTAAAAAATTATGCTTATCTGTTCTTCTAATTTTAATATATTTTTTATTGATTGGTAAATATTACAATCTGCTACAAACTTAGGCAATAAGGAATAGTGATAAATTCATACCAAAATTTAAAATAAATAATAATAATAAAATATAAAAAAAGTATATGTTAATAAATAAAATCTCTATATCTGTATAAACAGAAAGATTAAGGAAATGAACATAATCATACTTTGTGGTTGAAGAAGTAAGAATAAACAATAAATAAGTAAAATTTTGAACTAATATAACAATAAAATAAATAATTAAATAAAAACATTATCACATTTTCACTATTATGTACAATATTCACACCCTCGACCTGAGGATTCCCGAGCCCACTCCATCCCCCACGCATGAGGGGCCCTCTCACCCCTTATCTGTTCTCATTATTTATGTAGAGAGGTCCGCTACAGTCCTGAAAACTTCTATTTCCACGATTTTGGAACATTTGAACGTTTCCAATATACTTTTCGTTCGATTTAATACAATACAAAAAAATTACATCACCAAAATCACTCATTATTATTTCATAACCCAGTTGCCCCCAAACATAATTTACCATTTTCGTATCTTATTGTTGTAATGTTCTCACTTGTTTTTTGTATCTTTTTAGCCCTTATGAAGCCTTGCAAAGTGGGGCGAAACGTCGGACATAATTGAAAACCATTTTACTCATTTTTGACCGCAACCCTGACCATCTTCTTCATATTTTAAGTTATATGGTCAACCATTTATATATAAAATTCTTAAAAAATAGTTTATCATAATTCAACTTTCGTTCAACAATGTTTATGAGAAATTCAATAATTTAATTACCTAGACATATAATGTCTTCAGAAATATATATTTGAGCTATGTTAAATAAAAACTAAACTGCTAAAGTTAATTAACAAGACTTTAAAAAAATGTATTTATACCAAATTGATAGAATTTTAAAATATTTCACCTGTTAACTAGGTTTAATTATTGAATTCAAAGATAAGGGAAATTCTTTAATTAATTAACACATAGAGATCACTAATATTCATCTGTTGGCAGTTCTGAAGCAATGCAAACTGAACACAAACATGTGGATGCAGCACAAGTGCTCTTTGATTTGTGCCCGAAAACCGACACAGAGGATCGGCCGCATGCCAATTTTTTGGCATTGTTAGCAAACGTGTGGCAGCACCTTTAAATTATGACAATGATACTAAATTGCCCTAATATAGAAGGCAGTGCGGTTGAGTGTCGTGTAACTATGCGGTTGGTTGCACAGAACTGTGGCCACTTACTACAATAATTAGATGTGATTGCAGAGGCTAGCTGTGATGTAGTTATGGTACACCTTAATCTAGCTAGCTTTATATTAGTCTTTGAAACTAACCTTTTCGTTTATTCTTATAGCTAACGAATAAACTAAATAAACAACAAAGACGTGGCATATCTTAACACGATGGTTTATATTTATAATCACACAAATACAAGTGATCGACTTATTTTTAATTTTTTATATACGGAAATCTAAAACTGGATCTAACAGGCACCCTTGAAAGCTGAATCGAGAGATTTGAACAGAAAGTTCTCCGTACAATACTGGAGCGATCCGGGATCAGGCCTTAACACTTGGAGGAGAAGAACTAACATTGAACTGCTTGCAGAGACTGCTCAATCAATACCTTACGATATAAAGGCAAGGAGATTAACGCGACGCGTGGCTCGAAGCAATTCATCATCTACACAATGAATGCCAGTATAGTAGGCAAGAGACAAGATGGGAGCCAAAAACCAGATGGATAGGCAGAATCAACAAAGATACGAAAGAGATGGAAAGCAGAAGCCCAAGACGGGCAGCCAAAGATCTACAAGTTCTGTAGAACCAACCGGAAAAAAAAAATTCAAGTTTAGGTAAAAACGCTCCCTACTTTGTCACAAATAAAATCATCCACAAAGACCTCAATGTTCCATTTGTAACCGATCTAGCCCGAACCAGATATCAATCCTTCCATTTCAAATTCCCTAACCACTCAAACCCATTAGTTTCTAATCTTCCTTCCTCTTTTATTCCGGACAATTCTCCGAGGTGTCTGAAAAGAAGAGGCCTCGAGACCTTATATTGTAAAATTGTTTTTAGAGTGGATTGGGTAGTTTCTCTATATGCTTGTACCATACCATTATGATTTCCTCAAATTTACTTGATGTATTTATGTACAGTTGTAAATATCAGTAAATAAATTAAAAAAAAAAAAAGTTTAGGTAAATGTTTTTACATGTAATTTCAGTTTGTAACTAAGAAACAGGTATTTATAATTAATAGTTAAGAGAACAGAGTGTATTCCAAATTTTATTCCATGAAACTTCAAAAGAGCTAGGAAGTGCTAACATCTATGGGTAAGTCAGCTACTTAGTATGGATCCCGAAACCCAGGAAGACAAAGTCCAGGGAGAGCTAATTAAGGTGAGGGGGTGAAGAGAAGAAGTAGTAAGACGGTTTGTTTTATAATATATTCACCTTTAAAGGTTGCTTACGAACATTATCATAAATTATTTAGGCTATGATAAATTAATATGTGTTTCGATATTACTTTATTAATAAAATCTAAATATAAACACCCATATTAAGTGTTGTTTCAAAGTGTTCAAGCTCGGTCAACAATGGTCGAACGACATAGGGATTTGTGTTGTCACTCTCCGGATATACACCTATGACTTTTTTTTTTTCTTTGGACTTCCATTATTCAAAATGTCTATCCAGTCAAGGTCAAATAGCTTCTTGTTTACGAGAGAGAAGAATCAGAACTTGTAAATTAATTACATAATGCCTACAATGGTAATTACTTTGACCAACATTTTATGATTACTGTTTAAATTTCATTAATGAAGTACAATAGTTGAAAAGCATATTCATTTATTTATTATAGCCTAAATAATTAGTTATAATGAAAATCATTATAAGTGATCTCCGAGATAGGTGTTGTAACCTATAACTAGTCTCAGAAAATCGGACTGCCTTAGCATGGAAACGACCCTTTATATAACCAACTGCATATCGGTCTTTACAATTACAGGAGAGATGTGGGATCAAAGCCTTAACACATAGAAGAGAAGTAACAGTGAACTGCTCGCAGTCTATATCTCGTGATATGAAGGAGGTTTAGATGGGTGGGGCATGTGGCTCCAAGGAATCCATCAGGACACATCTACACAACAATGAATGCCAGTATAGATAGCAATAGACCATGTGGGAGACCAAAAACCAGATGGATAACCATAATTGACAAAGATGCGAAAAAGCTGCATGCAGCAAACTGGAAACAGCTCAAGACTGGAAATAGGAAGAATAACAGGTTAGTAATGATGATCTTTAACATCCTTGTTAAGCATTGGGGAAGGTCAGGAAGAGTGAATGCTAATGTCTTAACTTGCTATTGTATAACCGTTTCTTATTTAAACATTTATTTTTAAAGCCCCTTGAAATTAGTTTATTTTCTAATAATTTTACTGTCTTACCTTGGTCGGTACCGGGACGTTGTACACCCTACTGTCAGCTGGTTCTGGTTCCTGGTACTCTATCCCCCAGGACGACAACTCGTTTCCTGCCTGCTCGCTGCGGTGGATAATCTCGGCGCCAGGGGGCGGGTGAGCGTAGTACTCCGGATGAGACGGATAGTAGACGGGAGGTGGGTGATGGTGATGATGCGCTACCTGATGGTGGTGGTGGAGATGGTACTTGCTGTGGTGGTGGTGGTAGAAGGCGCAGAGCTTGAAGAGGTGGGCCAAGGCAGGGAACAGGAAGAGGAGGACTTTGAGGAGTATCTTCTTGGCAGTGCTCACACCGACTACCAGAGGGAGCAGGAACATGAGTTTCACCTTGATCAGCTTGATGATGAGCATCGCCGCCATGAAGGAAGTCATCAGCTTCTTCTTGAAGTACTTTTCTGAAACAGATAAGAAGAAGGGTCAACATTATAGTTCTCTGAAGGTATTTGAAAATTATTCTTAATTAAAAAATCGCTGAGTCCTTATAAAATTATGAGTTATATTGTATAACAGAGCGTTTGAGAGAAAATTTGAAAAAAATTTTATTTCTCTCCATATTTACTGAAAGACAAAACAAATGAAATAAATTTACAAAAAAGCTTGAGGTAACCGATTAGTTAAAGAAAATTTTTAAAGCCTTGAATTTGTATTAAAATAGAAGTAATAAAACACTTCAGTCCTGGCAGTATCCGTTGTTAAAAGTTATTGCCCTGTTTATGCAATTGAACAATAGATTATAATAATGAGTAGATTGTTGACCGCGGATTATATATTTGAGGAGAAGATGATTAAGAGTACCGTGAGTGGAGAGCACAAAGAAGTAAAAAAGTATTTATTAGTGCCGACGTTTCGGCCAGAATTTCAGGTCATCGGGGCTAAGAAAAAATACAACATAACCATCAGGAATTACAGAATGATTAGAAACTAAGAAAACAACTAACATTAAATTATAGTGTTGAAATACACGTATATTACTACACTACACTACAACCCAGGGGTTCACTACTTTGGAAGGAAGTACTGTTAATAGACCAACAGTTGTGCAAGGAGGTGGTTTGGTCAGAATCACGCTAAAGAGTGTATGAGATAAGTAATTATAAAATAAAGTAAGAGGAAAGAATAAATAATAAAATACGTAAAGTAAATCTAAAAACAGAAGGAAGATAGTCCGAGACCGGTCAAAGAAAAACTCAAATAGCCCAAGTATTATAGTATAGTATTTTAAGTATAGTAATATTTTTAGTATAGTAGTATAGTATTTTTAATATAATAATATTTTTAGTTTAGTA